>NW_009610776.1:0-29905 GCF_000690535.1 Cariama cristata
GAAATGTCTTGTTGCATAGAGGAATCATTCCTTCCATTTCTCCCTGCCCATTTTCTTACTTAAGCAGGGTGAGGGTACATGACTTCTGCTGCTCATTTTCTTCCAAACACTCTGAAAACTATGCAGCCAAGAGAGACAAGTGCAGAGGCACTGGGTGGAACCTCCCAGCTCTATGGCTGCTTCTCTTTTGGTCTCAGCATAATCAAAGCCTTCTGAGAAGATCTGCCCTGGGGCATCTGGTGGTATGTCATATGACCCCAAAGTTACCTCAATGGGTAGCAGTGCTTCTACTCCATCTTTACCATCTTAGACCCAGTGCACTGCCCATTTTTGATGGAAACCAGAGTCAGTGCAAGTACAGTACCGTACAGATTAAGATTCACCACAATTTTCATAACTTTACCCCCAACCTAGCAATTAAATATTCTTGAAAGACTGACATAAAATGGGACATTTTACCTACCTCCTCTGAGGATCTACTTTCCCATTCCTGATGAAGAAGATAGTAGGAAAGAAACGATAAGAGACTTACCTTGGGGTTGTTAAAAAACCCCACCATAACCAGCTGTGGGACCAAAGAAGTGTTTAATGCCTGGTTTCTGTCAAGCAGAGTTGGGCATCACTGAACAAGACAAAGATAAGCTGCTCACAACTTATTGGGGGGTAAAAAAATGTCACATCCTAAAATTGATTCATATACCATCTTGATGTCTCCAGCTGCCAGAGATACTGTCTTGTCAAATAAAAAATTTGGCAAGTGGATCAAAAATTCTTTTTCTGAGTTCTCCAATTCACTGGCTATAATCACTGGTAATGCAAAAAGGTACATTCATTTCTCTTGTTAAATTACTATTTGCCAGGACAGTAGGAAAAATAGACCAGAGATAGGGACTGAGAAGCAGGACGTGAGAGTTTATATAAACATCCTGTCAGACTGAGATTCTAACAGTAATTTCAAAATAATTTTCAGATTTAGCACATTCTGAGACAAATATTATTGTATTTAATTCTACCCAGCAACACTACAGCGTATCTGCATGAGATTAGTCTTAAAGACCATTTCAGCAGTTTCTGGATATTCCCATTTGAAAACAGAAAGCTGCAAATAAATTCAACAGGGAAATCAGAGTATAGTTTGCTGCTATTTGTAGCTAGGAAGCCCAGATTCAGGTAGTGAAATAAGATCCAGTGAAACATATCTGCACCCTCTGTAAAGATTGCTGGAGTATAGCAACAGCTTTGCAAAGGCAGGAAGGGAACTGCAGCCTCTGCCCTCAGGGCCAGCCCACGCTGTGTGCCCTCTGTCTCATATGCTCCCTTGCTCAAATCACTCCAATACCTTGGTCCAGACCTATTAGTGTGCCCAGCTCAGTGACCCCAGCCCACATCTCTCTTATTTGTCAGCCACATGCTAATATGTATTTGCAAAAAGAAACCCCCAAACCAAAAGTCACACTATTAAAATCTTTCATTATGTGAACAGATATTCCTTAATGCACTTTTTCTGTATTAAGGTGCTGGAGAACACAACTATCATTTGGGAAAACTATAGCCTTGTCTGGCTTCAGCACAACCAACTAAGTTTTCCTCAGTAGGAGGGCCGAAAATTTTAGGAGTGTTGTTATTTAGGCACATCTAACCATCAGCTGAGATCAATATAAGAGAACATGAACATAACTCAAGAAGATATGCATTTGTGTTTTCAAAGTGTCAGAGAATTCCGAATTGTTACACCACTGGAAAACACCACCTTTTAAGTAACTGGTTCTCATGTAGTCATTCACTTCTAAAAGATTTCTGTAAACAAAGTTTGATTAAAAATTAGCACCTAATAAAATCCTGACATCCTTTTATTCTTTAGCCATTCAAGAAAACTCATTTCAATTGCAGCACACAAAACAACTCATTTGCAAAAATCTCTGCTCTGTTTAAACAAGAGAATAAATTGGGTTTTGTGCTTCATGTAAATGAGACTACATAGAAACTAGACTCCTCCTATAAAAGCCTCTTTGACACACATTAACAACTATTCCCACTTATCTCTTTCTTTTTAATAAATATAACTGTTCTAAGTGGTAGGAAAAGATTGAGCCGTTTCCTTGGAACTACTCTTCTCTAGGGTGACAAAACATTACTACTTCAGATGCCCCTTCTCATTGGGTTAGAAGACATTTGTTTGGACTGATGTTATAGAAACATGTTCTTGAAACAGCTATTACATCAGTTTAATTCCACTCTTTTATTTAATTTACCTTAGCACAATTATAGCCAACATCACAGAAATGAATTGAGAATAAGCAGATCAACTCCCTAACCAGTAAAAAGGTATTTGAACTTTATCAACTGGTAAAATTCTCTCCCTGTCTGTAAGGTTTTCACATGTTTTTTTGCATTTCAAAGTATATTTTAAAATATTTTTCATCAATTTATGACCATATCTGACACCTCAATTGGGAAAGGTCAATGCTGCAAGTTTTCTCTTTGGCTGAAATCCCAGTAGGATGTTAATTAATTTTAATTAGAGTTGCTGAGAACAGCTTCACAATTTTGACTTGCATTTTATTTTCAGGATGTTTCTTGTTCTCCATCTCACTGTTTCTGACATATCACTTATTTACATCTTATGTTCTTTTTTTCTCTTCAGTAGTAACAGTAAGAACCTGATGAATCTACACTGATTTCTGGAATTAAACTACAAAAGGACTCAAAAGACATTTTTACATTTGATGGAAAAGTGGCAGGATGTGTCATGGGGGAAATAGAACATATTAGGAATAGTGTTGCTCACATTTATTTGGTGAAGCTGACAAATATTGTATAGGTGTATAAAGCATAGCCTATGAAACTCTGCATTGTATATCTTTCAACTATGCCAAAATGTGTTTTCTCCGTGCTTTTCCTGATATTTCTCTACCAACTATTTCATGATGAAGCAAATTCAAGAACGTTATGCTATTAAGCCCCTAAAATACATCAGAATGCTGAATTCTAGAAACAGATAATGTCATTTACTTTTGAGCCTTGTCCTGTATAGCCATATTAATATTTCTTTGATACTTCACTGAAGTAAGCTTTAAGTAATGCCATTTATGCCCAGATGGCTAATTTATTGTTATGTCTGTGGAAGAATGTTATCATCACTGTAATTGCATGAAGATTACAGTGTAATTAAACAAAAGGATAATAGCAACTCCAGATCCCTCAGACAATCCATGAAAGTTAAATACCTTAATGGGCTTTCAAGATCGTGTAAAAATGAACCAATCTCTCATGCTATTTTATATTTTTTTTCAGCCTTCTGGGGAAAATGAATTAGAGATGGATTATACATATTTTTTGGCTTTGCTTTGGCTTGACTAGATTGAATGCACCAACCGATTTCTTCTTTTGGCCTGAAAAGTGGGCTATCTGAAAGCTAAACCCCAGAAGGCATAAGTACATCACTGTTTCTTAATTGTATAACCTTACAAGGACTTCTTGTGTGTCTGTGCATGAGAGAAAAATGAAAAGCTCGCCAGAATCCTCATACTCTTTGGCTGTACTTCTGTGTTATCTTATGTAGATATTTAAAGGCCAGAAGATTAGTTTTTCACCATTATTTTTCCCACTGCTTTAAAACTGAAAGCATTATCTGGAAAAACTGAGAACGTGTAATGTATGTCATTGAGTAAATGTCAATAAGTTTCCCAACTTGCTGTAGTTTCCACACTACTCACGGCTGTTGTGAAAAGTATATGATCTGGTGGAATGTAACCCATTCTGGTGAATATCCTATTCAATTCAGCAAAGGGATTTAGGAGATTATGTATCATGAAATTCTTCCAGCAGAAGTTTTTTCTTCTGACATGCCACAAGGCATTCCGTGTCAGGAGGTTGTTAGATATCACTAGGAAAAGTACAGGAGCAAGAGAAGCACTTTTAAGTAAGGACACTGTGATGGACTGCAAATAACTTGCAAATTTAATTGTAACTGAAGTATATGTTTGCATACTTTTAATGACTTTAAATTGTGAATGCTCTCATGTTCAGGAGAAACAAACCCAAAGGTTATTTAGAGTCTAATGACTTGTATCAGTTCCTGTCCGATCAGATGCATACTTCCCCAGAGAAAATTCTTGGACAGAGGCATGAAATACAGTATCTACTCCATGAGATACCGCCATACGATAGTTCCCAAGTGCCTCTCAGCTCTGGCCAAACAAAAACCAGCGCAGTTCCTAGACAGGCTGGAACCAGAGAAAAGAAGTTGGCAGAAGGATTATCTCACTTGGGGCGAGTGTCTTAGCAGCTGTGTCATTGCAGTAACGTTGGCACTGCTAAATCCTAGGATGAGGCTTGAATAGAGCTGTTGGGGGGAAATCTAATTTCGCAGTGTATTTCAGATACAAGTGTCTCCTCCACTGGCTGGATAAAATATCCTCATGCCTGAATAGCTCTTGTCATCAATAAAAAAGTTTGGATGGAACTGAGGAAGATGGTCTTTTAGTGTTTGCAAACATTAAATAAAAAATGGTTCATCTTTGAATCACTGTTGTAATACCAATACAGATTTTTTTTTTCTTTTTGCTGCTGTGTCTCTCCTCCAATATTGCTGCAGAGCCTAATAAAAATAACTATTGTAATCTTTTCTGCTTGCCCTGTTTATTCTCCTCTTCCTTCTGACTTTCAAAGCTAGTCCTTACCTGGATAATCACATTAAATGTAAATCACATGATTCATGTGAATTTAACGAAAAATGAAATACTTTCAGGTTATGATGAAATCATTATTCTCCAAAATTTCAAAAATTTCAGTAAGGAAATAACAGAGTTTAGGAAAGTGTTGAATGCTGTCAGACTGGGTTGTCATTAATTTCATAGAAGTTTGCAACAGAAAGAAAGCAATGTTGCAGAAGAGGAAAAGATTATTTTTTAAATTTTAAAAAGTCTGCTTAAAATTTACGCACAACAGAAAGAAATTTTGCTGACTGTCTGGTTTCTACTGTAGTAAATCAGTGTTATTTGAAATATAACTTCAGGTTTATTAGGTATTAGAATAATTCCATACCCATTCTATAATGCTATAATATTACTTATATTAATCCTTCCTAAACTACTAAAGCTAATCCTACGTATATAATATTCACATACTTCTATCCATGTAAAACACCCTACCACATGCCAAGGAAGACCGCAGAGGCTAGCATGCATCATCAGAGAAATTTCATTGAAGCCATTAAATTACATTTCACGTATATACATAAAAACTAACACTGAAATAGCTTGTAATGAAGAAGTTTTATATGCTAGCAGGATTTTTTCAGAAGGGAATTTAGCTCTGTGTTCTTCTACTGCCAACATCCTGCCATAGCTACATGCCTTCCCGGTCCTTGTTTGCCCACTACATTTGTTCGTGCTGGACACAGAGAGAGGAGACAGTATGGGTTCACCTCAAGCAGGACTAGTCAGCAGTGAACATATAGCTCAAAACAACAAGACAGAAGCTGGTAGATGTTCATGTGCAACTTGCGCTTCAGGGGAGCAAGGTCATGTGTGTCTATTCAGAAGGAGGTTCTTGTTAACATCTTTCTCTGTTAAAGGTTGGGCGTACATAAGCATATTATCCTGGTCTCTAGTTCAACTCTGCATCCCCCTTGAGAGGACCCCTCTAATGTAGCCATTGTAAGGGAAAAGCAGATGGCTCTGCCCCCTTCTGTGACTTTACCCTGATGACTAGAACTGGATACACCATTCCTCAGACCTCACTGGACAATTTACTTCCCTCCTTTGCAAACTACTGGGGAGTAATGCTTTGGATGAGGAATCTCTGCCCTGGGTCAAAAAGAAATAAAATCCAAACCAAACCAAACATTTTTGACCAAGATCAATTTGCTGGTCTAACTCTTACTGCACTAGATAAAAGTTGCATGGGAAGGGAGGGTGGGAGTGGGTTGGTGAGCTGAAGAAGAATGGACAGCAAACAGGGAAACCAATACTCAACCAGACTGTAACAGATGCACCATATCTTGAAGTTGGAACCACCATTTTTGGGCCTGCCCTTTCTTTGCCTCCTTTCTCCATTCATTACCTCACTATCACTTTGGGCTATGCTCTCCAATTGTGGAGTGAATCTATGAAAACATCTGGCTTAAGAGGCTTAAGAGCAACACGAGCAGAACAAAACAGAGAATACGCAAAAACCTAAGTGGGGAAAAACTAGAATATATTAGTCTTAGTGTTTAGAGTTTGAGAGTTAAGTCATATTAGCTCTGGTATCATCAGTAATTCCCTTGTGTTTCCTCTCTTTTGCTGCATTAGTCTACATTAAAGCAAATTACATTGCATGAAAGTGTTGTATTCATCTGTACTTCAAAGTACATAAACAAAACTTCTGCAAACAGGTGGAAAAATGGACCGATTTCCCTTCAATAAAGGCAAATATTGCCTGGACAAAGTGTTCCTTTATTATATTTAACGTTTTACAGAATTTTGATACTAAACACATTCATGAGAAATATGGATATTCATGCACAATTTAGTAATACATGATGGTGATGGGAAGAGTAAAATGCCTTTCTCAGTTAATACAGGAAGATGTTCACTCAGATCCAGAAAGATGAAATTTTCTCTCTAAGAAAGTACCTTAACAAAGGTCCCATAAAGGTTTCAGGAAAATCTGTAGTGTCAAACTGGGTAATTATGCTTTTTCTTCAGATTAATTCTTTTAACCAGAGAAAAAGCTTTCCCTTATCTTCCTGCATAGGAAGCTGCTGTATAGGAAGTGCTGTATCACAGTTCCAAGTCCAAGGTTTTAATATCTGACCAAAAAGAATGAATGGAAAAAAATTACTCAATACCAGTTTGAACCAGTTGATGATGAATTTCTGCCCTGGGAAGCATACTAGCCTCAACTTTGAACACAGAGATTGCAGTAAAAGTAACAGCAGTATGGCTGTGACTTTAAAAATAGTGTTTGTGTGTGTGAATAAGGGCTCTAAAGGGAAGAGTAAAATGATTTCTCTTATGGTCATAAAAAGAAAAAGAAAGGAAAAATCTTTGTTTCCAATTCAAGTCATGTTTTTAAAATGTGGGTTGCCCCTTAAAGAAAAAGAACCTTGGCAGGGCTAAGCCTGTGTTGGAGTTGTGCATGCAGAGCTTTAGGAACACAAGTGAATTAATCTTTCCCTCTGAAGACCTCAGACTTGTAATAACCCATCTGTTCCATACAGTCAGAGTATGGAAACAGGCCATGGTAGGCAGTTGGTGGCATGCAGCTGTGCTGTCAGAGTTCACTTGTCATAGGCATAAAAAGCCATAGGAAGCTGATTTGCCTGCAACCACTGCAAAGCCCTTTAGTAAATACAGTTCTGTAAAGTCTCATGGCTCTTTCTTTTATACATTTTTAATAGGTTAAAGTGTAGAGTCACCAGTGGCATTCACATGCTGCGATGGGTTGCCTGGACACTTCATCATACACTAGCATTTGCCCTGCTAGGCAGATGCCTTTAATGATTAAATTTGACCCCAATGCCTTGAAGCACAAGGGAGCATGTACTAACACAAGCATGAAACTGGGTTTCTGTTTCCATGCTTCAGTAAAATATGTATGAAACCACATGTGCTTCATGTCCTTCAGACATTTGCAAATGACTGGGTCACCTTCATAAATTCATGCAATGCTACATGATCTGAAAGAAACTGAATGACTCAGATTGCAAACGTTTTGTATAAGTCTTCCAACAGTCTGATGAGCTTAAATATGACTGTTGGAGGAAGAGTTATAAGAAGTAAACAGAAAATGCCTTTAGACTAAACTAGACCAAAAATCAATTTTAAAAGAGCTGAGAACTTAGGTTACAATATTGTTCTACCTTGTGAACTCCAATGATAAATGTTGGTCACTTAATAATATGGTAAGTTACAAGCAGCAATAGGATGTATGTGGTAAATACCATGTAATTACAGGGTACATAAACAGTGATCCCTGCCTCCTAAACCAAAGTGCAGGTTACAACGTAATTATGTTTAGACTTACTAAAAGTAATCATCACATGCAGCTGGATGGTATTTGCCAAGAAAAAGCCATTTAGGTTCTGCCCAAAGAAAACATATTCATTCCTTTCAACATTAGGAGTTGGAGAAGCTAACTGTAGCCCCATGACTCATCACCCATCCAAAAGATAAAAGTTATGACAGGAAAGCTAGAGGACTACTCTTAATGTATGAAGTCTTAGACAGACATTAGCTGTAATGAGGATTAGGCTGTTTCATCACGCTGTGGTGGAAAATGTCTGTATGCTGCAAAAGACACAACAGGCTGCTCTTCCCACCAGAAGACAGCTATAGAAGAGTGGCGACAGTTTATTCCATGAGTATTTTACCCACTTCCATTAGAATGAATAACAAAATGGAGAGTATGGATTAAATCATAAAGATGCAAGAAGAAAATCTTACTGCCCATGAAATCTCAGAAGATAAAATATGATCTGGTTCACATTCTCTTATTTCTTTAAGAAATGAAGTTCCTGAAAGATTAAATTCAGGAAGCATGCACAGGCAGATGCAGGAACAAAACTGCTTTCAGCTACCACCTGCTCTCACAGTTGTTTTCATTGTTGGAGGACATGAATGGCAGCAGAGGAAAAATGGAGAACCTATGAATTTTTTTACTTCATTCAGCTTGTACAAAAATATGCAAGTTCTATTTATTTCCCTTGAAAGTGCATAGACATATGGCTTGGCATCCTTCTGGCTGCTGTCGTGGCTGCCATGGCTTTATTAAGGAACTCATTATTACTTTTACTCTTGTCCAAATTTTATACCCCAGAAGCTGCTACTTTCAGAAGTTGCCATCAGTATGGCAACTCATTCATGACTATGGCAAAATGAATTGTCTTTCCCACATGCCACACCAAATCAGTAACAAGATAATCAGAAAATAAGCCAGCATTTCTGTCAGTTGGAGACTGAGCAAGAGGGCTGTGGACTGGATTTAAAAGACTGGGGGCCAGGCAAGGAGGCAGACATGAATATCTCCTCCAAGTGGCTCAAAACAACAGGGTGGTGCTACACACATTGCAGTACACTCAGCAATAATGAGTGGAAAAAAGCAACAGCTTGGAGGTACAATCCCCTGGAACTTACTCCTTCAGACTGATACTAGCAAAGCTTACAAGCAGCAAAAAATGAAAAAATTAGAAGGATAAGGTCATGCAGATGCTACAACAGACTAGCAATTCCCCATGTTTCTTGAGCAAACTGCATCTTGACTTTGCAATATCAGTTTCTGAAAAGAATTTTTCACACACAACCCATACTACTGCACGTTGCCATTGCTTTCTCAGAAGGAAGTTTAAAAGGCGTATTTGTAATATTGTTATTTATTTGTCCTGTGCACAGTAATATTGGAATATGTGTTCAATATACCTGTTTACAGCCATAGCTATCCTCATGATAATAAGAATTGACTTCTTGCATAAAATAAAGAATATTAAAAAAAGATTACTTTTGTCAAATCATACACAGAAATCGAAGACATATTTACCAATATGTCAGATTTCAGTCATCAAACAAAATAGTGAACCAAGTGATAGAAAAGGCTAATTGAGTACATTCTAAAATATTCCTTCTTTGAGGAACACAGTTATTTGTTCAGAGTACATGATCTTATTTGGTAAGGTGCATATACCATTATTTCTTAATAGGAGAAAAGAAATAATGTCTTTTTCCACCACAGGATTTGATGATCTTTGTTGAGAAATTAAGAACAAGGCTCCAGGAAAAGATTTCAAATATCTACCCAGAGTACACAGTTTGGGGCACTTAGACAACAAAGAAAATTTTCAAAGCTGAACATCAGTACTATTTATTCTTTGAAAATCTACTCACACAACTGGGTTTCCATCCTGTTTGGTTTGTGCACTCAGTTGCAATGGTCAGTCCTCACCATTATACAACACCATGCTCTCCAGCAACATCTGGACTACCTGATTTTAAAAGCATCAGATCACTCCCCTTCAAGGTCACCGCAGAGCATTCAGCAATTCTCTTTTAGATATTTTCAGTCTGATGGGACTGCAATGATTTCATTAGCATGGGAAACTAAGATACAAGAATCAAATACAAATGTACATAGAAGCACTTAGAAATGTTCTTCTTTTGTGCTTGAATCTGGTGGGAATTGAACAGAAAGAAAGACAGGTGGTTTGGGTATACATAACTAACTTCAGGGAAAACTGAAACAACAATTTAGACCTTTGGCTATAACTTTGAGCAGGAGTTTAATGCTTAAGTAGTTTGTAAAGTTGGTGTTCATTTGCATCCTTGTAAACACTACTTGCTGGGATAGTTTAAAACACCCATACAGATTTCACTTCATCTACTCTCTGCCTTTGTGTGTAGCAGTTCCAGGGTGTATTCAGTAGCTTCTTATTTGTAATTTTAATCGCTTTCAGAGCATGGACACTTTGCAGTAGTTTCTGAGAGAAGGCAATTTGGCTCTTATCATAGGGTTGATAAACAACATATGCACTAAAGCCAGTAATAAGATTGGGAAAAGTAGATGTGGTTGTAGGGGAGAGCTGGGCTCTATACAGACAAGTGAGTTGAGGAGCACACTGAAGCCATGAGTAGCTGCATCAATCAACCTAAATGACACAGAGGCACACAAGATTTCTGCCTCTTGACAGAAAAGCTAGAGCTGTGAGAGTGGTGAGAAGTCTGGATATTACCAGGAGATATGCCAAAGTAAAAATTCTGCAGGCAAATTTTCTGATCCAAGACCTCCAGATAGCACTCTTACATCCTGGGGAAAAAAACATGGAAGAAACTCTGGTATATCAGGCAAAACTTTAGAGCAAAGGCTTGAGAGTAGCTTAAAGATAATTCAAAAGAGGATGACTATCATGCTAAAGGAGTTAGTAGGCAGAAGGGGGATGTCAACTGAATACCCAGGGCCTCTTTCACACTTGGCTGTTCTGCAAAAATCACAGCACTCAGTGGGCCACTACTGGACCAGGAGATTCTCCCCTCCAATGCCAGTCACACTGAGCCTCATCTTCCTTGCCCCATCATGGACCAAAGAGTTTGTGCCTCTGCATCTGTCATGCCATGAGGGCTTTTATAAGCATTGCACTGCATAACATGACCCAGCTTTTTCCCCAGAAGAGTCCCTAGCCTAGGAACCCACTTGTCTGGACATAGTTATTTTATGTCTTCTCTGGATACTCTCTCTGAGTTATCAGGCCAATACTTGATGGTCACAATTTTCTTAAATTCGCTGTGGACATACAAATACATAAAACCAATCATAATTTGTTCTGACCAGAAATATGTTTGGTAAAATGAAGCAAGAAGGATCTGGCTTGCACCCTCTATTACTAATTATACCAAGTATATAGGCAGTGCAAGTCAGAGCTAGCAGTAACTAAGATTTTGTAACTGAGTCTATATAAAGGCCTCCCAGAGATTTGATTCATCTGGAAACATAAAGAAGCAATAGCTAGTACAAAGGGTAGTGTAATCCTGTGTTTGGCTATTGCCTTCCCACCCTGGTACTATCTGTTCCCTTTTAATCAAGCAAATATTGTATAAGACACTTCAGAAAAACAGGATCCTGATAAGGGGTCAGACTCAACTTCATCTGTACTCTGCTGTCATAGGTCAATCACTACAGCAGCAAATAATGAAGTTTTAGTGATTCCTGACATTGCCAGAGCCCAGCATTCTGAGCTCAGTGACTGCTGATGAGGAAGGCAACACCACAAATGATCAAGAGCAGTACAGTGACTTTGTTGATCTTAACAGACTTAGCATCATGTGCATCCTGACTTTCTTGTACAGTATCAGTCAGGAAGGAGTCGTGGAAGATAAGGATGCCATGCAACTTCCTACATCAATCAAAGTGACAGAAGGAAAACTTTGAGTGTGATTTACACTGGCATACAATGTGATAGAATAATATTTTCTCTTGGTAGAGAAAATAATGGTTAGGACATGTCCGATCAACACACTGAGAAAGCAAGCAAGTCAAACCTACTGTGATAACCTCCATATCTATTACTTAGTGATAATACTGGACTAGAGGGCTGAGGGATATCATCTCCTGAACTACGCTGGTGTTTGTTGCCTCTTTTGCACTAAGCTATGTGGCTCAGGGAAAGGCAGTTTCCAAATGGTCACATCAACTCTCTTCTCCTTTCACCTGAAACACTGCGTAAGAGGCAAGTTCAACAGAGATTTTAAAGAACATTTGTACTTCTGTCTCTAAATTCTCTCTTCATTACCCATCTTTCTCTGTTTGCAGATGAACTACTCTTTGCACAAACTCTGCTATTATGCAGAATGGGCAACACCTCAAAAAAATCACTGCTGAGGCTTTCTACCAATGTGACTAATGTGACAGCTTGATTCTATCTCTGTGTGCTCAAGCAAATAATGTAAGATGTCAACTAATACCAGTGAAGCTCTCAATGCAAGAAACTTGGTACAGGTATAGCATATTATGAGCGTAACTATGTACAGGTCCATGTCGCTGCTGTTCTTCCTTCTGCAGCTGCCCAAGGGAAATGCTGAAACAGGACTGCTCTGGCAGTGCCCAAACCCGAACAGCAGTCACCAGAGCACCACAGCTGATTGCTTTTTCTGAAGATGTTTGCTGAAGTGACGGTTGGTAACAGAAGTGAAAGCTTTCCTCTTCCTACTTTCTTGGGGAAACTACCTTGAAGTCCCCATCTCAGAACAGGACTGCCTTCCCATTGTGCACAGTACGGATGGCTGGCACTACGCCCTTGGCTTAGAATCATAGAATCCTTTAGGTTGGAAAAGACCTTTGGGATCATCGAGTCCAACCGTTAACCTAACACTGCCAAGTCCACCACTAAACCATGTCCCTACAGACCACATCTACACATCTTTTAAATACCTCCAGGGATGGTGACTTCACCACTTCCCTGAGCAGCCTGTTCGAATGCTTGAAAACCCTTTTGGTGAAGAAATTTTTCCTAATATCCAATCTAAACCTCCCATGGCACAACTTGAGGCCATTTCCTCTTGTCCTATCACTTGTTACTTGAGAGAAGAGGCTGACCCCCAGCTTGTTACAGCCTCCTTTCAGGTAGTTGTAGAGAGCGATAAGGTCTCCCCTCAGCCTCCTCTCCTCCAGGCTAAACAACCCCAGCTCCCTCAGCCACTCCTCGTAAGACTTGTGCTCCAGAACCTTCACCAGCTTCATTGCCCTTCTTTGGACATGCTTACACCAAAATAAAAGTCTACTATGTGTTTATAACCTTGAAAGGTGTTGTCACCATACTGACACTAATGATCTTCATGCCACAGCCTTTTTTGCCTCCAAGACTAGACTCACACTTCCCCATTGAAATTTCAGCTTCTCAGTTCTTTAGCTTGTTTAATGAACACACCAAGGTGATGTAAACCAACATCCTCATCCAATATAGTGTCCTCAACCATTTTACCTGCTTTCACATCCCTCCTAGCAAGGGGCAGAAAACTAAGCCAGCAAAAATAGCAAAAGAAAAGCTTCATTACTACAGTTCACTGTATTGCAGCACAAGTACTTCTGCTCTCCCAGGGACAGTGCCCTAAAGGTAGCAGGCAGGGTTAGTGGTGAATGAAACTTTTTTTTTTTTTGCTTGGCTGCCTAGGCTTATGCTAATTCAAAGACTTTATGAACTTCCAGCCTTAGACAAGCCAGTATGATTAATGTTATTTCAAAAATTTCTTAAGCTTTCAATTTCCACTGGAGACTCTAAGTGGGCTAAGTTACTCCCTCTCAAACTTCTAAAATTTTTGGCCTAAATTGCAGCTAACAAAAATTTATACTTCTGCAAGTGTAAAGTAAGTGTAAACCTGCTAGTTAGACTTTACCTTTTTCTTCAGTTCTAGGATGGAGATGACTGAATGACCTCTTCCTGAACTGAAATCACATGTCTGCAGGTCTGGGACAGGTGAAAACACCTTTCTCAACAGTTACTGAAAGATGCTTCTGACAGTGGAAGAGACATGCCCTAGAGAGAGATATTCTTCTCATTTACAAATACACAGATTCAGTGATATGGCATGAGGAAGCAATCACACAGTAGGAAAATTCTGGACTTGAATGTTTAACATTAGATAAGCCACAAAATAAGCCAGTAAAAAAAAAAAAAACAACCAAACCAAACCCACCCCCAAACCTTTTAAAAAGATAAAAACATTCAACCAGAAAACTTAGAAAGAATCATAAGACTGCCTTTCATTAGATGTGTTTCTCTATATCGGAAAACACATTGGTTCTCAAGAAATCATAGCCCCACATTTTATTTCAGCCTTTGAAAACTCATGAAACCCCACCATGGCTTATAAATTTGACTTAAATGAATGCAAAGTCATTTCTCAACAGAAAAAATGCAGGCACGCCTGTTTAATTCTAGTCACTTACATAAACTATAGAAACAGTAGAAGGACCAAGCTCCTTCAAAAATACCTGTTGAAGTAAGACTGATGAATTCACAAGATAGAATCACAAAAAGAGGGAACACAGATATTAAATTTATGTTAAGTATCAAAACTAAATTTTAATGCAGTTTTTAATATATTAATGAAAATTATGTTTTGTAAAATAAATACACATAATTTACAGTGAAGCCTATAAGCAATCCACGCATTTTATGACTAAATATAATGCTTCAGTTATTCAGCAAAGGCTGGCAACACAATCAAATGAAAAATCCTAAAGGGCTGAATATTCTACCAGTTGCAGAGATGGCTTTTCACATTTAGAAAATTATAAAAGTATTAAAGGGCTTGAGCTTGCAAAGGCTTGAATGACCGTCAATACCTATTGAGTTCAGTCAATATTTAGGATGCTCACAGTGTACAAAAGGGCTAATCGTTTTGACAGGAAGTCTTGTTTTCCACCTATACATTTTTCCTAACAAAAGATAACGCCTATCTCTACAGCTCCTGCCAATATTACCATACCACTCAAGAAAAGTCTACAGCTACCACTCAGCCACACACGGAATATGGTATTCGAAACTAGATTTAAATTCCTACACACTCAAGTTACTACCTTAAAGGTCTGCATCGATATCTGGGAGGACCAATTCAGGGTGGCCCTTCAGTCCTAATGAGACATTCACATGCAGTCCTCTTGGCAGTCAAATATCTCCTGCAGCACAAGTGGCAGAATGCCATGGACAGTGTTTCCCATTTTGTTGAGCAGTCTCATAGAAAAGAAGAATTCAACCATGCTTAGGGACTTTTCTGTCTCAGGCTGCTTCCAGGCCTTCCATCCAACCACAAAGAAAAAATTGTATTTACACCTCTGACAGATGGAAATCATACATTCACTTAAGCACGAGAGAGGAAATCCTTGCACATTTGGCACTGGCTGCTCTCACAGCATGTTTCCAGATTGCAGAGGGGGAAGGAGACTGCTCTGAGGAAGGAATCCTATTGCAGACGTTAAGAGGCATCTATCAGAGAACGCTAAATTGGGTGCTCTGAATTGCCTCTTTCATTTCATTACTGCATAAGTAAATATGTGTCTTAACTGAAAGAGTGCTCCATCTCTCTTGCCATGTCTCCTGTTCCATCTTTCCTTCTACCTTCAGAGAGAGGAGGAGAGCTTTTATTGCACAAATGTTACTGCTTCTTTAAAAATCAGAATAACAAAAATAATCTTTTGTCCTCTATATTTAATTGAAGATCTATAAAGTTCAGATCACATAGCTACATTTTAGGTAGAAAAGACCTCTTGTAAAAACTTTTTTTCCATCATGTTTATACTAGCTAGACAGTTAGCTAGACAACAACTCTATAATGTCACTGATAACATTCTTTCTTTCTCTCTAAGTATTTATTGAGATGAGTAAGCAGAGAGCATATTTAAAAGAATCAATACAGAGAAGCCAATAAAAGTGGTGGGCTAATTTGGGCAGAGAGATGGTGTTACTTCTCTTTCTAGAATTAAAGATGACAAATGGTTTTCCTTATTTCATCTCACTTCCTAAAGCTGGCTATTTTTCATACAGACTGCACTAGTCAGTCTGTATGTGAGTTTTACAGGTTCATATGTTTGTTTCTGTTACCATTGCTTTGTTTTTTATTTCTGTTTCTCCCTTGTTAGTTGTTTTTAAACATGGGTGCTTTTTGTCCACATGGACAGCAAACAGTGGAGCACCATTTCTACTGAAACATCACTTATTTGCACATTTTCTCTTCAGTACAACATATCTCACTTTCAAAGTACAGTAGAGATGTGCAGTCAAAATAATTTCTTCAGTGACAATTTGTTTTCAGCCACACTTAACCTTTTATTTGGGAATGAGTCATTTGCTTCATTTTGCACATATCATCCTCTTACACAACGTGTGAGTTGTGCCCTTTCACTTGACCTGCTAATTAATAAGCTAGGAAAACTCATACGTTGTAGAACAAGTACCAATATTAGCTAGTAGGGGCTCTTCTTGGGTGAAGCCCAAATGAAATTGCTGCATGATATATATATTTTTTTAAGTGCAGAGGACAAAATGTAACTACCATATAATGCAAATAAGCCAAACTCAGCAGATAACTTGAGACTCGATGGATATGTTCTTTAGAGAAGCATCTATCTTCACAGGACACACACAACTCACACTCTGATACAGCTGGCTCCTAAGAGAGTACGGCTGAGCTCCCATCAAGTAAGTAATGTGAAACATAATACACAAGTTCTCCTAGCACATATTAGCAAGAAAGTTCTAGTAAAATCTATTTTAATCAGTGAAAAATTTGCTCTCTGGATATCCCAGGCACAGTTTTGCCAGGTCTCTAAAAAAAAAAAAAACAGTTGGAATTTCACTAGCACTTACCATTGGGCAATGACATCTTCTCATCTAAACTAGCCCATCACAATCTCAGTGCTTCATTTCCATGCAGAGGAAACATGGCCTTTTTCCATAATTCTGTCTAAATTTCATATGTAAAACCAACTTGTTCATGCTGTGTTCATAGGACTCCTTGGGAAAATCTGCATATGCATGTACAACTTTTCTTATTCATAGCAGATGGTATCCACTTTCAGCAAAATTGACTGCACAGAAAGAACACAGGGCAAAAGTAATATCTGACTTATCTAATTCATGCAGATCTTGGGTGCAACTCTTCATTGGATCTACACCCTTTAGTCTTATGCATAGTCAGCCAAATGTTTTCTGAATGAGGTGCCAGAAAAGAAAGTATTCAGCTGATCTTTTGATACCTTAACAAAAGTTAGCAGGATTTACCAAAGGACTTCCTGCTTTTCCTTCCTTTTAGTGCTCATGATGAAAGGAATTTAAGGTACTAGTGTTGCAGATTTAGCCCTTTTGCAGGGTACTGCTCACTACTCAGTTGCATATATTGAATATTTCATCTTGACTTTTCACTGCTACTGATCCGTTTGTGCTCAGAGATAAATTTTCCCTTTACTGTCAGTTCTCAACATACCACAATTCAAAGTCTTTTGCTTTGCCATCCACCTTAATTGGAGCAGATCTTTCCTGAGGCACTTGCACTGGTCTTTTAAATACTTAAACTCTGCAATCAAGTCCTGTCTTCTTTCTCCAGGCTGCATATTTTCAATACTTTGGGTCTTTCCCCATGAAACAGGAGTTCTGATCTCCAGGTTAGACTTGTACCTTTTTCTGCAACTGACTTTCTGCAAGAATTTTAGTACTTTTTCTGAATTTCAGTGCTTAATTTTAACTGTATATTTCTAACTGAGGGATTTTTGCAAAAAGAGACGGGCAAGGGATTCTGTACCTAATAGAACAACACTTTTGATTTTAACTAATTATCTGTGTCATGCAGCCTGCATACTTCACAAAAATTTTGGCAGTATGATAACATAGTGGAGTTTTTAATTTAATTGTTTTCTACAACATTTAATGCCTATTTCTCCTCTTGTATCAAGCACGCTACCAAAGGTAGCTAGAACAGATGACTACTAGCTCACATAAGCAGCTTTTAGCTGCTGCCCCAAACACACGTCCATTTGCTGTGCATTTTTCTGTCCTGTTAAGTCTTCTGCTGATGACCTATTCCATCTCGTGTATGTCGACACTGCACTTTGACAACAAACTTCTAATTTTATTTATTGGCACATTTACAGTCTCTGTTACCAGAGATCTGAGAACCTTACAGGGTTGAGATAAATAACTTACCTTCAGCAAGTGTAACTCACTCTCTTATTCCATTTCTCGGAGTGAAGGTCTGCTGGTAATATATTCCTTTAACTCATCAGATATGACCTGCTCTTGGTTTCTCATAAACAGCCTCTTAATGGGAGTGAATTCCTGTACCAGGAGCAAAGTGAAAATGTGCTGTAGTGCTACAATGCTCTGCTATGAAGATTTACTTCAGGCACTGACTGTGACTTCTGAAACAGCAGATAAATGGAAAGAAAAATTGTGTCCTGGTTGGTAAGGTATTTGTTATGAGGCTGCATAAGAAACCTCCCTGCCATGTTATCATTTGAGTTTCCAGGGAAGGGAGTTGATGGGACATTAAGAATTCATACTCTTACATTCAGGCACTACCTTGTGTTTACCCTGTTATAAAGAGTCTCATACAAAGCTCTCCTGGGTCTACATACTGCTTTTTGCTGTGTCAAGCTCTTCTTTCATTACATAGCTAAGGAGAAGCCAGTTTTAAGTAACCTATTCCTTGAGCTTTAGTTTGTTTGGAAAAGCTCTTTGCTCAGTGCGACATACTATAATCCTCATCTGAGACCAAATGTTAATCAGTTAAGTACCTGCTAGCTCTATATTCTTGTTTTTTTCTTTACGTTAGTGCTGCATAACAAAGCCTCTACTATATATAATAATGAAAGTGATATCTTTTCCCCAGTAGCAAGACCTCACATGAGGAACACCTTTCCAAACGAAACCAAAATGAATCAAACCCGACTATGTTAAGATATAGATATATTACAAAGCTAAATTTTTTTATAAAGGCATCCTCAATCCATACCATTTGAAAATATCAAAAAAACTCACCAACAAAAACCTTTACAAGCAAAAGGCAAAAAACTTTTCTTTCTTGAAGAAAAAAAAAAAGGCCATTCCTCTGAACTTTTGGGGCTTTTTAATTCAATGGGTTTTAATTTTTAGTTTTTCTAATTCTGGTGTCACAAGAGCATGTGCTGTGTACACAAAAATCAGTGGAACGAGACCCACTGAAGTATAAAGCTAGATATACTACAATAATATACTGCCAGTTGTTTTTTGCTCTTTGTCTGTTGTCAGAAAATTAGCTGATGAAAGTCAGATGAATGTACTACCTTTGCTGATAGCAAGAAAGCACCAACAGTTGAAGCAAACCCTTGTGAGATCCCTCCCATCACAGCTGGATGCAGTCAGGTGTCTTTCCTTCAAGTTCTAAAATAGCAAGAGTGTGCAGCTAGATTTATAGCAAGCCATTTACACTGAAATTTGATCTTAAACATCAATTTTCATTGTTGGTCCAAAGTTACATTGGTATAGCTCAAGTGGAGTAATTGATTTTGTCCATTTTAGACATTCCTGAGCAAAAGTAGAAGACCATGCCATTAAATTAATACAGTTTGGCAAGCTATCATTTTAAGGCTAGATAACACCAACACAGAGACACATAACTCCAGTGTTTATGAGATACTGATTAATCTGAATATTGATTGAAGCTCAGACTTCATGGTTGGGTGGGTTTTTTGTTTGTTTGTTTGTTTTTAAGAGTATATGCTGGGAGGTGATTGGTTGGAAAGGAGCTTTGCAGAAAAAGACCTAGGGGTTCTGGTGAACACCAAGTTGAACGTGAGACAGCAATGGTGGGACACATCCAGAATGCTGCATCCAGCTCTGGTCTTCCCAGAACAACAGTGCTGTGGAGCTACTAATAAGAGTTCAGTGAAGGACTCTTCAGCAAGGACAGTCCAGTGAATATGATCAAGGGTCTGCAAGGCTCAGGGTGGATTTCATCAAGGTGTACAAATGCCTGAAGGGAGGGTGCAAAGAAGATGGAGCCAGGTTCTTCTCAGTGATGTCCGCTGACAGGACAAGAGGCAATGGGCACAAACTGAAACACAGGAGGTGAACATCAGAAAGCATTTGTTTACTGTGAGGGTGAACGCACTGGCACAAGTTGCCCAGAGAGGTTGTGGAGTGTTGATCCCTGGAGATACTCAAGAGCCATCTGGACACTGTCCGGCGCAACTGGCTCTAGGTGACACTGCCTGAGTAGGAGGTCAGACTCAATGACCTCTACAAGTCCCTTCCAACATCAACCCCTCTGTGATTCTGTGATACTTTTTCAAAAATTTAAAAATTACCTTCTCTATGAGTAACTGAAGGCAAATGCATGCAAGGCTATTATACGTATATTTTGTGGCATAGCCATTAATTTTCAGACTAATAAGAAATTCTGCCTGAAAAAGCATCATTCTGCAAACAAACATTTAATGAATTATTTTCCCAACCTCAGCAGTTTAATGAGATCAAGCTGATATACTAGGAAACAGAATATTTAATGGAGATCAAAGTCATTAAAACACTAGCACACCTGCTAAACTAATCCATTCATGGTCCTTTGTATTTACTGCCTGGCTATTGAAGTTATTATCACCTGCCCCATGGGGCACAACAATTTCATTCTTAAATAGTACTGTTGGAGAAACTAGAATTATAGAATAGGGCAATCTTACAGGATGAAGTTAGAGTCATCCATGAATAAAATTAAGTGGCCAGCTGAATTATACAAACTGCAGTTTGCTGATAACTACGCTGTTTTCATACTGCTTCAAACTTTACCTGCAGGTGAGGCACCGTTTAGATCACACCACAACTCTTTTATCTATTTGCTGCTGTGTTACCATGGAAACTTTTCCCACAAAGAAAAAAAAGCACATCACATTACAAATTCATACATACACTGTGTTCATTTTGTTGATGGGTTAAGGGAGGAGCCAAATCTAAATGCTCCTTCATTTTAATCATCCAGTTAACTGGTAAAAATGCACCGAGTCCTATTCAGTAATTTTTCTTATGGCTATTTATTTTCTCAGCCTTCTTACAAGGTTGAAAAGGTTTCCATGGATATCAATCAGCTCTTATAATGAGATTCTTCTACTCAATGTCTCCTTAAAGTTTCTCCACTCACTCATTACAGAGGCAATCTTTTATTTGTTTCTTCCTCAGGCTTATTGCTGTGAAACCACTGGGCTAGAACCTGCTTAAAGGTGTCATGACACAAAATAGGTTTTTAGGCCAGTGCTTTTAAATCATTCATTTTCTTGAGCAGGTGAAAGGAAAAATGCTTCATGCAGTTATGTTTGCTTTCGTGAAGTCAATCAGGGAAGCAGTCAGGGTTTAATTCTTCCTGTGGTAAGGACCAGTCAACATATGCTCAGAATAACTGCAACAAATGGCAGAAGTTAATTTTGTTCTGTTTTGGGCTTTTTTGAAAAATCAAAACAAATCACCTGAAAATTCCTGTGTTAATGAAAACAGCTTCATACAGCTGTTCTCAGCTCTGTAATTTTATCCAAGGATCACATAACATCTGACTAAGATGAAAATAGTGAATTAGGCTAATAACGTGATTACGTTAACAGTTAAAGAAGTTCCTGCAATACTACAGAAATTAAGTGGAACAAACAGTAACAGAAACATAATGAATCCTTGTTTACCACGACCGGGATCAAGGTCCAAGACCCATGACTTGTTTCACTGAGTCCACAAGGGCTTTTACCCTCTGACTACAGCTGAACCAGAAGGTCAGATGAATATTTATGAAGCAGGGATGCCTACAGGTAGCCCACAGTTTGCTCATTTCACATTGCAAAATTCTTTTTCACATATCAGTGCGCTAGTGAGTTTTCCTTGGTTCCTGTTTTAAACATATTCTGTGGTTCTACCTCCCTAAACTTTACTTTAAGCATTTCCAGTAATATTAAGTACCTAATTCCAAATTATTTTGCTACTCTAATATTAATTTTAAATTAAATATCTACTGCCTGGTTTGTATATTTTAAATATATTGAAAGAAGAAATGTTTCAGGCAAGGCTATTTTATTAGCCCCCTGCTTGGATCACAGGGTTGGACACAGTGATCTCTGAAGATGCTTCTCAATCTGAGGCGCTCAACATTTCTTTGATTATTTATATGGCTGTCCCATGCAGAGTCCACAATCAAAGATTCAATCTTTTTTTTTTCCAAAGCATGCCATGAACAGAATTGCTGTGCCATTAAACAGCTTTCAGTCTCAGTTAATGATGAGATACAATAGAAGGATGAGGCTAAACTGCATCACAGATTGATTCCCACTCTTGCAGAAGTCAATAACAAATCTCCTAAGGATTTTAAGGAGATAATGTTGAGATTTCAGCTAAAAGGTTCTGTTTCAACCACTGTTTTAAAGTTTGAGAATATGCTGAAATATAGGCAGAAATAGGATTCAGAATGGGAGCATTGTTAAATAAAAACAATATATAGAAGAAACCAAAATAATAGCAAGAAGACAATGAAGTGACTAGAGTCACGAAGAGAAGAGACAAATCAGGTTGAAGTTCTGAGGCTATCAACAAGACAAGAAGACTTGATACAACCAGAGATGAATAAAATAAGATCAAGAATGTATTAATTGATTAATCTGTCTGAAATTGAAATCTACTGTTGTATATAATGAAAATCTAATGGAGAGAAAGCAAGTACAAGCCTGAGATACCCATGTCTAAATTCAATAGAGAAAACAGTAGTTTTTGAAAAGCTGATGAATTGATCAACGTCTTTTGCTCCTACTTCCAGACAGCAAAAACCTCTAGACATCCATGATCGTGCAGAAAAAACATCTCCAGGAGATGTCATCAAAGAACACAAACAGAATTAGAAGTGCAACTAAAAGTCAGTGTTATTGTTGGAAATGGAAAAAAAAAAAAATGTTTCAAGAGAAAACTCAGAAAATTTTCATCATAGTTTTATGACATGCAGCAATCTAGTAACATGACACTTTTTTCTGTCTAGTCATACTTCAACAACTATAATGCTCTTAAAGATCAATTTATCCAGCTGACTACCATGGTTTTATAGCAATTTAAACAAGTAATTCACAATTTTCATAATCCTGATGTCATATAAACAATCACATATAAGGATATGCATGATCAGAGTCATTTCCCCACATTCCCAGAAATGGTTATGTTGTGAGTTTTTTGCTTTTATTTCCTTCTGGCAAAAAAATTACCCAAATCAATGAAATTATTTGTGAATTTGTAATCTTACTGTGGCCACATATGGATACATTTCAATACTGTGCTGAATAAAGAAATTCCTGTAAACTATGTCTGGACACAGGCTATCTGCCCGATGCAGCTATTGCCTCTTTCTCCACAAAAGGATGGCCATTCAATATTAAGGTCAAGTAGACTTTTCAGGACACACTGAAACCACCCAGGTCATCACCTTTAGGAACTGAGAAGGGACTTCCATTTTCTTGGTACCAATGCAAAAGAGATGCTAGCTGAACTGGCTGGGGCTTTTGTGCTGGCTCACTCATGGGGATGGGGTTCCAGGTTATGAGATTATGTGACTTTCTGTCATGCCAGGACTCAGCTCGCTACTCCAAACTATGAGACCAAAGAATATATGATAATAATTACATGCACAGAAAGATGTGAGGTCAAAATATTTGTCATTTGATTGACCTATTGATCTATGACTCAAAATCACAATATTATTCAATGCATAGTTCTAGTTGTGTGGAAGCTAGGCACATTAGCTTAAAGTAAGTCACAAAAAAAAAAAAAAAAAAAAAGACTGCCAAACATACTGAAGGAATGATGTTAGATTATTTGAAGTCAAAATATTAATAGGAGTGCTAGTCTGCCACAGAAACTAATGAAGAGATGACAAGATCTCTGTAAACCTGTTCAAAATGAGCTCTCCTTTCTGCTACTCCTTAGATTTTCTTTTCACTGAAGCTTCTCCTGGTACATTGCTATCTTTGGAGACCACCTGTTTCACATTGCTGTCCAACAAATATACTTTCAGTGCCTGCTGGCTTAAAGGACAAGTTGACTGCCTGCTAAAAAGAATCTTTTTTCACACTATCCCGATTTTACATCAATGTACTGAAGTAACTGACAAAGTTATTTACCATATTATCAAAATGCATACCTTAATTGTTGCAACACAACCATAATTCTCCTACAGAACTGCCATTCAGTTGCAATACAATTAATGGGCACATCAGACTGTTATGCACTAGTGAAAATGCACCAGTAAGATGCCTACCAATCCTATGCTGGTGTTTGCTCTTGCAGTAGGCAAGCTTCTGATGTGTCCAGGGAAGGCAACTGACTGCTGAGGGCAATGCTAAAGCAGTGCTGAAGAACAAAGAGAAATCAATATGCTCCCAACAAAAAGCCACATGTAGTACCGTCTAACCACCCAACTACCTGTCATACAGAGGGAATCATCAACACACAGAAAACTCACTTCAGAAGTTTCTCAAAGTTGAACCATGCCTTGTTAATGCCAGGTCTCTGGTAGCAGAGGACAGTAGCTCTGCATTTTGAAACTGGAGGATTGGCGTCCTCAGTCCTTCCTTTTGCATCTTAAAAACTGCACTAGTTTTTCTGAAAGGAACAATTTTGATCTGCATAAAAAAGGAAGAACAATTTTAATATGGCTCATAGCCATCTATGATTATTGGATTTGCAAGACCAAAAAGTGTCTCTATGAGATGGCCAATGTCATGTGACCACATCAACAGGACCAAACCTCCCAAGCTGCTATGGAAGGGACAAAAGCTACCATGCATCCTCATTTTCAGTGATCATTCATCTAAAAGAGCATGGCTGAAAAAGCCTTTCCCAGGGAACTGTTTTCTATAAGACGTACGATGGCAAACACAGCAGAATCTGAGTAACCCAAGAGGAGCTGCAAGTCAATAATGGGGCTTGCACTTCATTTCACAACCCAAACTGTAAATGTGTTAGAAAACAAAATAGACATCTAAATGGGAAACACTGAATAAAAACCATGCCTTTATTAGTTTTCAAATATTTGATAAGTTTAAAGTGCTTTTGTGAGTGGAGCTGACCTTTAATATCTGTAGTGACTACCAAAATTACTAAATTTAAAAGAAAATGCCAACAGTGCTATACTTCAAAACAACTATATTTCAACCCCAGAAATATTTGAGAGTCTTCTTGACTGCCTAGCCAGTACTGCATTTTTCCCTGGAAGATAAGTACTTTCAACATCTGTGAAAGGAAGACATATCATACGAAATTCATGAAAATTCTGATCCTTCCCATCTCCCCTAGTCTTAACAAGAATATGTAATAGAAATAGGTTAGGTTTCTGTCAATAAAACATATACATGAAACTGTCTCTAAACTAGAAACTGCCCATCACATAGATTTTAAAATGTATTTTTTATGGATAAAGAGTACTCCACAGATATTTTCCGACTTTTTTGTTTCACAGTAAACCAAATACATCATTTACTACAGAAAATCCACATTTTACCATTCTTTTCTGGTCTGCATAAAACGTAATTAGACCTGTTGGAATAATTGATAATTATACCACTATAATGTGTCAGTGTCCCTTTTTTAAGATTTTATGGATAGATATTAAGATATTATGGATAGATATTACTTGTGCTCCATTTGCATTTCCAGCAAAATTGTATTTCCTCAATAAATGTCAGTGATAGTAGAATAAACACCACATAGCTATCAGTGAAAACAGCATGTCTCAAGCAATGAAATGACCCCAACTACTCCTTCGAAATGCCCAGAGTGCTTGGTGAGAATTACTTGAGTTACTCTTCATGTAGGGTAAAACCAGCTGAATGCCTCATAAACATCTGTCCCGTTCCCTCCCCCTGCAATGGAAATACATGAAAAATGTATTTATAAAAATTGTAATAAATACATTTTGCAGTTGGAGATCTAGAACTAAATTTTAAAGCACCCTGAGTTCTGAGAAGTACCAGAAGATGTAAGCTGCTCGACCAAACTTTTTCACTATTTGTTGAGTGAATACATACAAAGTAATGCCAAATATTATTTCTTGGACATTTTCACAGCTGAATGCACAACTTTCTCATCTCTGTGTTATCAGAAGCCCATGTTCATATTAGAAGTTGGAATTAACAAATAAAATAGTCATAAAAGCTACAGCCACAGAAGCATGAAAAAATTATTTGTAAAAACTCAGAAACTTTTCTTAAAGAGAAATTTTTATGTATCTGAGTTGCTGGCTGGCTGTTTATGGGCAGTGCAAGCATGTGTCCTCCAAAGCAAAAAACGGTTTCTCTTTCACATCACTATTTAAAACAAGCCACTAATTTAGTAGGATGGCTAAGAACTAAACTTCTTTCACAGAAGGCCTGAAGACTTTTTTTTTTCTGAAAATGTGGACATAGATTTTTGTAACTGAGGCGAGTAATGCCATCGCTGTCCTAACCCTACTCTGACACTTGAAAACAGGTACAGCTCAGAGCTGCTAAGGTGGAGGAAAGGAAGCAGTAGTCACAGGTAGGAGTGTGCTATTTGGACAGAGAAGCAGGTGTACAGTTAACATAATGATTGCTCTGATCATTAAGGAGGCCCGAAAGTCTCCGGGTCTAACGGCTTACAGAATACCCCTCAGGGAATAAATGTGGGCCATTGGTTAAATAACACAAATTTGCCCTTAAAATACTGGTTGTAATGGATTTTGTGAGAGAGGTAGAAATGAGGGCATAGGAACTGGAAAGTAAAATGTATTTATATGTATAATGCCTCCTAATCACACTTCATATAAATCTAATCAAAAGAAGGAAAATCTTTATTTCAGCATATAGGATTTAGAGAGATGGAATTTGAGAATCTTAGTCAACACTCCATAGGTATTTTTCTTCCTTTATATTTCATGCCTCCCCTACATAAGGCAAGGAACAAGAGCAGAGCATGAACTGCAGTAAAAATGAATGGGCTTATAGAAATTGACTTTTATTGCACTATTATGTCATTGCAAATTAACACCTTGTTTTATTTGCAACTAACCAGTTGGATATATGAAATCACACATCTGCCATTCAGCTTTAGTATATAACAATTATGCAGCTAGCTCACTTCAATTAATAAATTTTTAAATGAATAACTATTTATTTCTTTGAAGAAACAACAGGGTAATACCACACTCATTTTTGGCAAGCCAGCTGTCTTTTGATTCTTAAAACAGCCACCATTCAAGTACTCTTCCACAGCCTTTAGACTCTCTCTGCTCTCAGATGTGTAGGCATGTACCAGACTGCCACGTGCAGCAGCTTGAAACCAAAATTCACCATTTCTACTTGAGGAAATAGCTACAAAAGGATTTTTCACGCTTAGTGGCCCCAGGCATCAAGGGTCATGATGCAGTTTTACAAGGTTTGGCTTTCTTTTTTCAGGTTGGTTAAAAGCAGAGTTATAGGCTATACTTCAGCCTGAACAGATTTTGTAGTACATTAATGGGTGAAGTTAAAACACTTCTACCAGAAATTGCAGGGCAGACCCTGCCCGCTATGTTATACCAACATCGTCTCTGGCAACACAGGGCACCTTTGAAGTCGCTAACACTTAAAGGAGAAGCAGCATTTACACTGATGGCCTTAACCCTTTGTCTATTCACCTCCTACTTTTTAAGAGCTGAGATAAGGACTGGTCAGTGATGCAGAGTAAGAACCCCATGACAGCGATTCCACCTACCTTATAATTTCCTGGAGACACACTAGAAAGACATGACAACAACCTGCTTTTCCGGACTGAAGTAGGAGCCTATTTGAAAGTCACTATCAAAATGACACACATAACATGTGAAATTATTACTATATTAAGGGCTAGTGGTAGTAGGTCTAAAATAAAAGCCCTGTCTAGAATAGTCCCTGCAATGCACTGGAACATGAAGAAGCTGTTGAAAGTAAATGGAACTAAAACACATGAAAACAAATGTCTAGTCTTGAGGTAAGTTTTCCATGAAAACAACAAAACCTATTTTCTGTTTGTTCAATTTCTCATGACATGTTCTTATTAAAACAATGCTTTGTGACAAAATTATCAGTTCAAGACATAGCAACAAAAAAACCCAACAACCCTCTGATGAATTCTTTCCTAAGATTTATTTGAGAAGGAGACTATCATTTAGTCCTAAATGCTTCTTTTCCACCGCTCACACCTGGAACCATCTCCTCAGCAACAAGCACATGCATGAAAAAGCTTGAAGGCTGGGGATGTCGCAGCGAAATGACAACACTAACAGAAGGAAGGGGAAAAGATGTGAATAGAGCCAAGGCCAAGATTGTAAAGAAGAAAGCAAAGAAATTTAAGTCCCAATTCAAAACCTACAAAGATCCATGGGAATCTGTTTATTTCAATGGCCTTGGTTTCAGAAAACAGACTGATATCAACCTGAACAATTTGCAAGGCTAATGAATTTAGCAAGGACTGGCTTGAGACAAGGTTGTTGCCAAGGAAGGAATGATGTTATAATGAAGAAACTGGCAATGGACAAGTGATTTTTCATAATGTGACTTAGACAACAGTTGCATGCACTCTGTTTTGCAGCTATTGAGCATGCAAAGCACATAGCAGCATTTGCTGTTCTTAAGACTCTCCAAGAGTCAGAGAGAGACAGTCATCACATCCACATTGCAGCACAGTTGAGATATTAAGAAAATCAGTATTACCTATATTTTCTGTTAGAGATGCTAACAAAATTCCAGGTGCGGACATCTCCTCTGACATTGACAGATCCCAAGTAGGGAAATTAGAATACTTTATGTGTAGTAAAAAACGTAAAAAGGCTTACATAGCTTGATTCATGTGCTTTTCATACTGTGTAGCAGCCTTTCTTCAGACATACAAATAGGAAATGGAAATTACAGGTGATTAGTAGCTTTGGATACAACAAAGCAGATACTCTTAATAGCAAGAAGAAAGAGAAATTATATCTATTTTTTAATAACGCTGCTGGTAACATGTAAAACTAAGTGACTAAATAGCCTCTTCTTAATGTGAGTCTGTGCCATCAGTAGGATGGTTCCAGTCTTTTTTGTTGCTGCCTTCTTTTGGCTCCCACAGAATAGTTCCTGCTTCCTCATCAGTAAGGACTGGCACTGGGTCCCTGTAGGCTGATCTGGAACAATTTTAGGGTAGAATTTACTTTGTTAATTGTATTTCTCCTGCAATAATTTCAGTGTTCATTTTTAAATCCTTCATTGATTTTAATTAAGTCTGTGTAAGCTTCCAAACTTCTCTTTTAGATAACAAGCTGCTTACAGCACAACAACCAGAAACTCAACACTTACTAATGCAGTTGGAAACCAAACTTACTGTCACTTGCTAAAATTGCTTTGAACATACTGCCAGTGGCCCAACAAATTAATAAGCTTGAAGCAAAATAAAGGGATAAGAAATAAGCTTCTCTTCCAAGATATTACAAGTTGCAAACTAGGACTTTGTTTCAAGGCTTTACATTTCTCTTTTTCTTTCAATTTGTTTTCATTATTAATTAATTCTTTGGATGATGGCTCTTCAGGTTTTTGGTTTTTTTTTAAACAGGCCTTTATAAGCACATCTATACCATGTATCGCTGCATCCTATTACTAAAGCTAATGCAATGTAGAGGTATTAGATTAAGTTACAAAGGTAATATAGCATAAATGCTTCACTGTTGTAGTAACTGTTGTACTAACGTTGCATTAGCATTACTCAGCAACAGTACATGGTGCTGTGGTACCAGACAGCAACAGTACCACATGAAGTACAGGATTTCACATTTAAAATTTTAATACTGCATTTACAGCAGCCTAATTTGAGTTGTAAGAGTTCACTGATGGAAAGAAAGTCAAAGCAGTTTGAGAGGAAAGCTGATAGAATCATAGAATCATTATGGTT
>NW_009610777.1:0-444 GCF_000690535.1 Cariama cristata
ATGGCAGATAATAGCCTAAGATATGTGGCTTTTTTTGTATTCTTAACAGGCTCGAGTTTTCAAGCCTTTTCAAATAAACACGACTGCTGATTTTATTAATTTGCTAACCCCCCCTTATAAATCAGGTAAGACATTCAGGAAATTTCTTCATACCCGGAGCATGCTATATTTCTGTTTTAACTTATAAATATGAGTGAGCTGAGATTTCACAAAAACAAGGTGCACATGGGTGACCTGGGGAGGTGTACATTATTAAACCATGTAACAATACATGGATGCTTCCCAAAGAAAGGCGTTATCTTCTTAGGTGTTAATGTGGATGTCTTACTGTTAATATTCAGGAGGGAATGAGTTCCTAAGTATTTCCCAGTCTATTTCCAAGTGTGCCCTGGTCCCTACCAGGGCACACTTGGAGACCCTCCTCTTCACCATGACGTTGCCTTT
>NW_009610778.1:0-277 GCF_000690535.1 Cariama cristata
GGCCGTGGGGGTGCGTAGTAACCCTGGAGTAAGGGCTGGGTAACTCGGGGGTGAGTACTCCAGCCCCCTCAGTGTCCCGGAGAAGTTGTGCAACCTCGGTGTAAGTTGTGACCTGTAGTAGCGGCTGAGTAACTTCGAGATACCGGACTCCAGCAAGGGCGGAGTAACCTTGGAGTAACAGCCGGGAAGCCCAGACGATGGGCTGAGGGTGCCCTGGAAGTGGAGTAACCTCAGAGTAAAGGCTTAGTAACGTCCCGGCGTGCACCCAAGGGGGTGG
>NW_009610778.1:368-777 GCF_000690535.1 Cariama cristata
ATCACCCTCGGAGTAACCTCGGAGTAAGTAGCGTGACGAGGCCGAAGGAGCAATCCGGCAGGCGGGGGCTGAGGAGGGGCTGAGTAAGCAGGAGAGAGGCTTTGTAGCGGCTGAGTAAAGGCTGAGTAGCAAAGGCGGCGCCGCTGTGTAACCCCAAAAGCCGCCACGGGAGCGGGGGGGTTAAACAGGGCTGGCCCACTAAGGCCGTAGTAACCTCTGAGTAAGCGTGGAGGAAGTATTGAGTAAGGCCTAAGTCCCTGCTGAGCCCCCCCAAGCCCTGTTAGGAGTGGGGAGCACGTCAGTGTAACAGTAACCTGTTAGTAAGGGCTGAGTAACCTCTGAGTAAGGGGGGGGCAACGTTTGAGTAACGCTGGAGTAGAGCTTGGAAAGGGGCGAAAGCGATAAAGAG
>NW_009610778.1:808-1539 GCF_000690535.1 Cariama cristata
AGCAGCGGAAGGCGGTGAGTAAAGGCTGAGTAAGCGCTGAGTAAGGGGCCGAGGAGCCGGGCAGCGATGAGAGGCGCGAGCGCGTAACTTTGGAGGAAAGGCTGAGTAGTGCTGCCGGAAATGAGCGGAGTAAAGGCAAAGGGGCGGAGAGGGAACCCCCGTGGAGTAACCCTGGAGTAAGGTGTGAGTAGCCGTAAAGTACCAAACCACCCCAAAGTAAGAGCTGAGTAAGCCTCAGGTAAGGGCGGCTATGAGTAACCCTGGAGTAAGTTTTGGCTAAGGAGGAAAGCACCAACTAACCTCAACATAAGGGCTGAGTAAACGCAGAGTAAGGACCCCCTCTGCCTGACCCTGGAGTAAGCTCTGAGTAGCTCGAAAGCACTGAATAACCTCGGAGTAAGAGCTGAGTAAGCTCAGCATAAGAACCCTGCCCACCAGTAGCCCTGGACTAAGTTCCACCTAGGAGTAAAGTACTGAGTAAACTCAAACTAAGGACCCCCCATGGGCAACCCTGGAGTAAGTTGCGACTCGGAGTAAAGTCCCCAATAACCTTAAAGTAAGGGCTGAGGCAACCCAGAGTAAGGACCCTCCCACGACGAGTAACCCTGGAGTAAGCTCTGACTGGGAGTCAAGTGGTGAATAACCTCCGTGTAAGAGCTGAGTAAGCTCAGAGCAAGCACCTCCACGAGCAACCCAGGAGGAGGGGGAGGGCATGCAGCCCCCCCCGGCTG
>NW_009610778.1:1587-1816 GCF_000690535.1 Cariama cristata
GCGGGGATTAGCCGTGACGTAAGGCTGGAGTAGGGCAGGAGCGGCTGCAGAGCTGCCTCGGAGGAAAGGACGAGTTGGGCCGGAGTAACCCTGGAGTAAAGCGGGAGTAACCTCGGAGTAAGCCCCCACCCACCCCAGGGGCGTCCGTTCCAACCCAGGAGGTGAGGAAGGCCCGAGTAACCCTGGAGTAACCCCGGAGTAACCCCGGAGTAAAGTAGGAGTAACCTCG
>NW_009610779.1:0-6847 GCF_000690535.1 Cariama cristata
TGAATCCTGTCCGTTCCTGCACTCCCGGCTGGTTTTCCTGTGGGGCTGATGTGAAATGGAGGCTTATAGAAAACGGGGGGTTGTAATGTGTCTTTTCAGCCATTGTTCCTGCGTGGGGCCAGCCCGGGTGCTAGACCTGCCCTCGGTGCTTCTCGGAGTCCTGTGGCAGCAGCAGGCGGAAGAGGAAGGTCCCCTGAGGAAAAGCTCTCGCTTCCCCTACATCGCCGCTTCCCAAGGGATGGAGCCTGGCCAAGGAGGGCTGAGGCCTGCCTTCCCGCTCGCAGGAGAGCAGCAGGGGAGGATGGAGGAAGGGAAAGCGTATTCAGCGGATGGTGAGCTGTCTGGGGTGCAAGGTGTTCTTTCTATCGAAGTGCAAAGTGTGTCCTCCTGCAGGAGTGAATCCTAAAATGCTTGGGGCCAGAAGTGACCCCTTCGCTAGCTGAGTCATGTCTTGAGTCACTCTCAGCAATTTAGGATATGGGGGCTTCAGAGAAATCACTTCACTGCTCTGTGTACTGCGTTAGAAGTAAAACTGGGAACTGCAGATCTCTTGGGACTGGGATTGGTGCGTTTGCGACCTTACTCTGCTTTTCAGGAGCTTAGCTGGCTGGTCTGGGGCACTCTGGTGTTTAGGGTCTGCTGGCACTCAGCCTCGCTGTTTAAAATTCCCAAAAGCCTCTTCACCAGCTGTTTCCCAGTCCTCTGCCCCTTTGAAAAGTTATTGCAAGTGCTTTCTTTATGTATCTGCGCTGGATCTACTCTGTTTTGGGGACCGCAGAGCAGACCACTCATAATCACGGCCTGGATTTTTGAGCGTGTTGTGCTTTTCCTCGCAGGGGTGTTGGCTCACCTGGAAATGCTGGAGGCGCGGGCTCATGAGGCAGCCGTGAAGCAAGAGGAAACGGAGCAGCAGGAAGAGAAGCTGGCCAGGCTGAAAGCGAGAGTGCAGGAGCTGAGACTCCAGAGGGACGAGCTGCGGGCTAAAGTGGATCTGCAGCAAAAGGGGGTGAGAAAGGGCTTACTGCAGAGATCTGGCAGAGGGCTCTGGTGTGCTCCTGCTCTCAGAGGGTGAATTTACTGAGGTTATTCATATCAAGTCAACTATTATTTTTTTGTTTTCCCTTTTTAAGCGACATGCAGTCCTGATGTCCCCTGTTTTCAGTACCACGTAGTCCAGAAGTGCTGGGTCTACTTGCTTGGAGGTCGTGTGGCCATTTCTGAGCTCTTTTCTTGAGTTTTTCTCCCCTCTTCTCCTTCATTTCTCGCCTCTTCTGCTTGAAATGCCATCTTGCTTTTCTTAGAGCCAGGTTATTATTTCTCTGTATCCTGACTGTGTTCCCTGCAGGTAACGTGTTTGTGTCGGCGATTTCTGACCTCTCTTCTCTTCTGGTTTTTGTAGCAACTCGGACAAGAAGGAGTCGTGTCGGATCCAGGGCAGCCCAGTGCTCAGGCTGTTTTAGAGTGGAAGATAAAAAGCGTTAAGGCCATGCTGCAGATCTTTTACCTCACAGGTAGCATCTCAAGATTTGCGTGTATTCTGCCAAAAGGTGTGATTCCGGGGTGCAAAATTTTGGAAAATGAGCCTGATGTGAAGTGTAACTTCCCCTTTAATGCTGTTGCTGTTGTGCTTGAAGCCTTTAGAGTCTGAAAATGCTTGAAGGAGCTGTAACCTTGTAATTCCCTACCTTTCACAGGAGGCCTCTGGGATGTTGTAGGAGCTATGATTTACTGAATTGTATCATTTAGACTAAGGTCTGGATTCTGGAAAACGTGTAACTACCTTAGGAATGAAATCTTTGGGAATCAGGCAGTTAAATATCCAGTGGTCTGGGTCTTCCAAGCAAGCTTGTGAGGTCCGCAACCTCTTTTCATCTGCTCCTGAGGTTTTTCTAAAAAAATTTGGTTGCTAGCGAGAATCACCTTTGCTCTGTGCTCTGGACAGCGCGAGGATGCGAGTCCTGCTTGATGGCAGTGGGCTGAGCCCCGCCAGGAGCACCCCTGCCGCTCTCCTTGGGGCTGTGAACCGCTGCCTTCCTCCACCCAGGGCACCTTGTTCTCCCTGGTAGGGTGCAGCAAGGACTGTGTTTGAAATTGGCAGCGTAACTCGGTTATTGGGAATTTAAGTTCCCATTAAACTGTTTGAATTCATTAGAGGTCCCTTATTACAAAGTTGCTGTGATTTATGTCCCTAAACTCTTGCAAGTCTTTAATCCTCCGAGGGAGCTCCCTGAGCTAGCCTGGTAAGAGGACGCAGCCCCTCTTGCAGTCTGTGTTGCCCCAGCAAAGCTGCCCTGCGGTGATGAGTTAGAGTAGTGCTGAGGAAACCCTCTCTCTCTCTGGACCCAAGGGATCAGTGGGAAGCTGACCAAGCACGGAGTGTGTTTCTGCATCAGCACAGCTTACGAGGGCACCTACCTGGATTCTTACTACCTGGACCTGCTCACCAAGCCAGAAGTGCAGATTCACCGCCACTCCGTCCCTATCTTCATCCCCCTGGAGCAGATAGCCAAGAAGTACTTACAGACGGACATCAGGCGCTTCTTCTCTGTCCTGTCCGACCACCTGAACGCTTACGCTGGGAGGAGGTACCAGGCAGACCAGTTACAGGTAGGAGTGGCCGCAACAATGCTGTTCGCCCATCCTTTTCCCTGTGATGTACCAAGCGTTACGAGTCTCTGAAGAGCTGAGGGGAATCTCGGCAGTTTTCTTTACGAGAAGCGCTCACGGTTCTGGCTTTTAGAACGTCACAAATTATCGTGTGACTATAAACTCAGTTGCCTGTTTCATTGATTGTCACGTGCTTGGATGTCTTGCTCGTTTAAAATTTACTGCCACGCGCAAAGCTGTCCTCCTCTCCGGAGGTCCCGAAGCTGAAATAGCTGTGATGTTGTAAAAAGCTGCTGGAGGATGTGGCTTAAGGGTGTTCATGTTTAAGTCTTTCCCGCACAAGGCGTGTTTGCTGTACAGCCACCTCAGAGCATATAGGCGTGCTGGGCTGGTATGGAGGGTGGGGGCACTGCACTCGGCGAGCTCCCCGTCCTACTCTGATGGACTCCTTTCCTGGCTTTCCTGTCTTTGTCCCTCCAGGAACACTTTTCAGACCAGATAGAAGGAACCTTGCAGAGGAACTCCTTGTGTAACTTGCTGGTCTTTAATTACAACACGTCAGGTAAAAGCAAGACCTTTCCGTTCAACGCGAGGCTGCTTTACGGAGATCTCTGTTGCAGCCTCCCCACCGATGTCGTCGTTTCCTGGAGATGTAAGTGGATGGTGCAGGGGTCGGTCTGGGGGTCTGGGGTGGGCAGACCATTCTGTGGTTCTGCAGATGGATGGGGTTTCTTTCTAGTTGAGTTTGAGGACAAAAGGGAGCAAGCTGTCCTCTTTCTGAGAGAGAAAAGATTGTGTGCGATTGGTGCTGGGTCTTTAAGCCGTTGTAGCTCATCCCTAGCGCAAGAGCACAGATCTCTTGCAATACTGGCAAGATGGGATGGCTGAGGGGAGAGAAATACGATGGGACCGAGGAAGGAAAAGTGTGAGAGCAAGCTTGGATCTCTTCAGACGGACAGGCTGCTCCTTCCCGGTTTGCAGTTGCTCGGAGCGCAGACTGCGGTACGGTCTCGGCAGGATCAGGGTGCTATTTTCACAAGTCTCGCAGATAGAGCCCAGCCTCTGCTACTGCACTCTGCCAGCAAGTGCAGCCCAAAACTCAGAAGCTGTCGATCTCAATCGCAGTGATTGCTCCAGTCGACTTATGGCCTCGGACTCGTTTCCGATCCTTGAAAACCTGGCACCCAGCCCCGTGAGCTTTCTGTAGGGTGGGAGTTAGTTGTAGGCAAATCATCTTTTCATCGTCAGGGACTTCTCTCTCTTAATGCATTAAGATAAATGACTAATTGAGGCCGGGCGTTGGGACGTCTCAGGCCCTAACTGCCCCTGCTGCACCATGAGGGGTGCCGGCACGTGCTGTAGTGCAACGGCGGCGAGGAGAGAGGCAGGAGCGAGGTCTGTCACCCCTTAGAAAGGGTCAGTGATACCGTGAAACGCTCGGAACAAAGAGCTAACTACTCGGAACAAAGATCTCTGCCTGAAAATCTTTCCCTGACACCACCTGATCGCCCTCCTCTGTATCAGTAACGCTACCTTCTCCTGCTACGGCAAAGTCTGACCGCAATGCCGAGTGTCTCACACACCCTAACGCCGAGGCGCAGCTTAATCCTGGATCTGCGCTGTTTTCTGGCTGCTTACTACAAATGCCACGCTGGGCTGAGGAATCATTTGCCTGCCTGTCCCTCTGTGTTTCCAGCCGGGCCATGGCCGGGCTGCGTGGTCCAACGTGCAGCCGGATGGAGCTCTGAACAGAGCCGCTGGCACTAATAATCCCTTCTCTTCGCCGTCCGTCGTGGTCTCAGGCCTGCTTCTGCGAGCTCCTTGGCTTGCGGTTGGGCTGGAGGAGGAGTCGTGTACTGTATCAACAGTTCCCCCTCCCCTTTCCCTGCAGTAGCCAGCCCTTTATAGGTGAAATTCTGCCTTTGCTCACAAATTTCGGTGTCTTCTGAGCTAGGAGAGCAAGTAGGTGGCTGAGGCTCCGCGTTACCGTCCCTGTCAGCAGCGGGTGTTTCTTCAGACACTTGTGCTTTCTGCAGCCATCGAATCCCAATGGGGAGCTGCGGGACGTGAAGGGTTGGGAAGGAGAGAGAGGGGTTATGAGAAGAAAAACCGTATGGTGAGGGAGAGTGGAAAACTCTCCAGGGACAAGAGAAGAATGAGAAGCAAATAGTTTTATGCTGGCAATATGACTTTTCCTTTCCTCACTGATCCGTCTGCTTCTCCTGCCAGCGGATGCTCCTGTGTCTCTGGCAGAGACGGCAACCGCTCACTCGGACCTCTTTCGCCACATGGCCCTGCACAAAGCCTTCCGCGCCTTCAGCAGCGCTGAACGTCTCGTGGATGGCACCCCGTAAGCCCCCCAGCTTTCCTCAGTAACGCTTCTCCCCTGGTTCCCCTGCCTGGGGGGAACTGATCTCGAAAGGCGAACGTTTCCTGTGGACTGCAGGGCTGCTGCTGGGAACCCCCCCGAGAAGTGACCGGCCCAGTTTGAATCCCGAGAGCCACGTTTCCTTGGGGCTTTCGGGTGTCTGGTGTTGCAGGTGACCTTTCCTCAGCGCTCCGCTTCTTCCTTGCTCTGAGTGCTGGTCTCTGCGGTTGGTGCCGCAGAGCTCCGTCCTTGCAGGAAACCTCTCAGGGTTGGAATGAGAAACTGTATTAAAAGTTGAAGATCTCGGTGCTTTGGGGGCAACGCCCTGTGGATCAGCACCGTGCACTTATCCAGCGCAGCTCAGAAAGAGGGGAGCAAGCGGAATGACCTGTGCCCGGCTTACTGCGGCCAGGAAAGGACTTCGTGTTAGAAGCTGGAAGGGGTTGAGGGGCCGAGGTGAGGTTTGGTTATTGCCAGCAGCAACCCGGGCCCTCGTGCGGGCTGTGTTAACCCCCCCAGCACGAGCGCTGAACTTCCCACTGGTGTGACGTTTCCTGGGGGCTTTGCACGTGAGATTTCCTTCCCGTCAGGCGTGGGGCAGCTTTGCTGGTGTCCGGTCGTTGTGCTTCAAGGCCGGATCAGATCTTTACAAACTCGCTGTTTTGTAACAGTACTTTGACAACTTGTTAATAAAAGCTCTACGTTACTGAAATTGTGGTGGTTAAAAAACCCTCTGTTGATTTCCTTTAGCCTTATAATGTGGTTTAGTAGAACAGAATGGGCTTTAAATGACTATATATATATATATATAATGGGGTTTAAGTGACAGTACTTTCTCCTGTCTCATTTTTATGCCAGTCCCACACATGATAAGGCACAGGGAAAGCACTTCATAATTTTTTTTAATTGTTTCTATAATCATTAGAGCTCCTTGTCCAAATTGAACTGGACAACCTGTTGAAACATAACCGCCGGCTTTCGAGTGCCGTCGCTCCAGGTGGTGGTTCCTGCCCCGAACGCTCGGAGCTCCCCGGGGAGGAAGGCTCGCAAGGCTGACACCTCGCAGCTCCAGCTGCTTTCGAAGAGCTGACCCCTCCTGGGGTGCCTGCGGGGTGAGCGTTCGCTCGCTTGCTGGTGTTTGGAGGGGCCTGGGCTTTTGAACGTCTGCTCCTGACGCCAACTGTGCATCATCAAAAAGCATCTTTGTTGTCCCACATCACTTCCAATTCTGTGGTTCTGTTTTCTTCTCAGAAAACTATTTGGAGAGCAGAACAAGTGCCTCACCTGTGCCTGAGGGCGGCCGTGAGTTTGCAGAGGCCAGGCTTAAGTGTAAGCCCCTGCCCTGACCTTGTGCACCTTCCTGCCGAGGGGAGGCAGAGCCCCGACCTTGCCGTGGGGTGACGGTCTGGGCCTCACTTTTGGGGGCAAGCTGTGGGAACCGGCCACTTCAGCTCCAAGGGTGAAGTGCCCCAGCTGGTCACCAAGGCAGCTGTGGCAAAGCCAGGCTTAACCCAGGTCTTGGGTGCAATCCTCTGTTTGTGTGGGACGGAGGGAGGCAGGTCGGGGCCGTAAGACCCATCGCGCCTCCGGGTTTGTATCCCGGGTACAGACCCCTGCAGCGGGCGGTGTTTGGCGGGGTGGGTGTGGATGCAGGGTTCTTCCCCTCTCCAGCATCGCTCTGGGTCCCCGTGGGTGCTGCTTGCACCCACGGCCAGGCCCTGCAAACGCAGGGACGGAGCAGCGTGGGCTGTGGACGTGGATTTTATTTCCTTCTGACTGATGGGGTGGGATTTAAACTCCCGTATCGTTTGTGTCGCCGTTCCCGGTGTTTAGATACTCTGCCGCCAGAGCCAGCAGAACCCCAACAAGGGA
>NW_009610780.1:0-288 GCF_000690535.1 Cariama cristata
CAAACCACTTGCAGCTCCGGAGACGCGGCAGGGAAGGGACTCAGCCCCGAGTGCCTCTAGCCGGGTGATGGGGCCGTGGGTGTTTTCCAGCTGGGCAAGCAGAAACAAACCCCATTGTCCGCCTGGTGGGAACAGCTCAGCAAGGGGCCCGGGGCACCCACAGGGCTCCTGGGGGCTGGTGTGGGTGGTGGGGTCCAGTCCAGCTCCAGCCCCTCTCAGACCGCCGGAGGGGAGGGCCTGGTGCCCCGTGGGACAGCAGCATCTTTGGGACACGGGGCATGTCCCAGC
>NW_009610780.1:363-729 GCF_000690535.1 Cariama cristata
CACAGACCCTTCTGCCCAAGCCACGGCTGAGGGTCTTCCGTCCCCTGGGAACGATCCTTCCTGCAGCCATCCTTCCCTCCTCCATCCCCATCCCTCTTCCTCCCTCCCTGCACCGCTGCTGCCCTCTGCTCAGCTCCAGCTGCCCGTTTGCTTACTCTTACAAGCATTTACTGCCTAATGACACCAATTAGCCACAGAGTTGCTGGGTGGCTAGTTATTGAGTGACAGCCATGCAGCCACCGGCCAAGGGTGAAATGTTACCCCTGTAGCAGGCAGTTTCCACCTGCCAGGGGCTGAGCTGAGACCTGGGTAAACTCAATACACACTGTGTGGGCTCCCACCCGTACCAGAGGAGCCAAAGTTAAC
>NW_009610780.1:761-1069 GCF_000690535.1 Cariama cristata
CAGAAAGGGCGGCCCCGAGCCCGGGGCCACTCTGAGCACCCGGTGTCACCCTGTCATGGTCTCACGCCGAGTGTCCTTGGCGGAGGATGGAGCTGGCGTGAGTGGAGGGAGCCAAAAAATAGTCAAGGTCATCCGGCGCATTGAGGCAGTGCTGGGGGAACATCCCACTCCTTGGCTGGCAGCACCAGCCTCCTGGGATGGAGCAGAGGAAAGAGCCGGCTGGCACCCGGCCACCCTCGTAAAACGCTACCGGGAGCTGCAGGCAGCTGGGAACCAGGGAACCTGGCAGGGTGAAGGGGGGTTGGCAG
>NW_009610781.1:0-28071 GCF_000690535.1 Cariama cristata
GGATCAACCCCCGCCGGCTAACGGGAGCAGAGGAAAGGGCCCGGTACCCGGTCGGTAGCGGGGCCCGGTGCACAAGGCTTTGGCAAAAGCGGTGCTGCGGTCAGCGCTTTCCGTGGGAGCAGGGACGGAGCAGCGGCGGAGGAGAGCAGCTCGTCGCTGCCCTGGCGCTCCCTCGTTAGGTCGGTAGAGGCGGAGCGGAGCTGCCTGCAGGCCTGGCTCCTGCCGTTCTGTTTTTGGGGTACAGTGCTTAGGCTGGTGTCCTGCTGCAGACGGAAGTAACTCGCTTGTTTCATGTCCGCAAGTCTTGGACACACCAAGAGGGCTTAAAATTAACGAAATTACAACCACCGAATAGGCACTTGCATAAGGCAGCATTTTCACTGAAAACACATTGCTTCAAAGTACCTTCGGCGGGATATTTAGAATACTTACAGTCAATTAGTATAACTACATAAGAATGGGTTTTCTTTTTTTCGTACTTTCATATATATAAGGTGTTTCTTTTCATCAGCCAGTTTCAAGCAACCCGTCTATTCTTACAAGCTTCATAAAAGTTAAACCCAAACTAGATCTAGCAGGGAAGGGCAGGCAGGCGTTAGCATTTGTGTGTATGCATACGCATCCATAAGCATACACACGCGCGTGTAGGTTTTGGTGGCAGCTGGCCAGTCAGCAAGGACACCCTGGCCAGGCATTTGGCGTGCCTGTACATCTCCAGACTACTTAAAACACCTGCGGTGTTTTACTTAGGATTATCACTGGACGTCTGTGAAGGACTGAGCTTTGTGTCCAACAAACAATAGTTTGTCTAGAAAATCACATCCTTGAAGCTGCTAGAAGTGTTTAACACCCCTAACAAGCAAATAAAACTTGCTAGAACTTAAGTCTGTTGAAAGCTTTTATCCAGATCATTTATGAAACTTGCAGCAGAAACAGAGCAAGTCACAGTCTTGTCACAAATAAGTGGAGCAAAGTGCATGAATTAAAAGCATGCTAAACGGCAGAAACAAAATGATAGGATTATCTTTTGTTTCATTTATTTTGGCAATAGAAAAAAGTAAATGTGTTTAGAGCAAAATACTAGGACAAATAGAATGAAAAATAGGGAGGAAAATGTGTCATCAAATAAACTAAACTTTCTACTTGCCTGGAATGCCGTATGTAGTTCTAGTCACCTGCTGTCAGAAAGGATCCTGCAGAATTTGAGGGAACTTGAGAATGGCATACCAGGATTTGTGGGGCTCTGGAAAAATACAATGAAAGGAATTATTTATTTTTTTTTAATTATGTATGACATACGAAGAAACAAGTTATCATCAACGTATACAAAACTCACAAATGATTTGCAGAAATATACTGGGAGTGCCGCCTTGTCACATAGAAAAGAAGAGGCATTATAACAGTGAAAATATCAAGTTTGCTAAAACAAAATAGTCATAGAATCATGGGATCATTAAGGTTGGAAACGACCCGTAAGATCATCAAGTCCAACCGTTAACCTAACACTGCCAAGTCCACCACTAAACCATGATCCTAAGCACCACATCTACATGTCTTTTAAATGCCTCCAGGGATGGTGACTCCACCAGTTCCCTGGGCAGTCTGTTCCAATGCTTGACAACCCTCTTGGTGACAACCCAGTGGTCATAGAATGTATAATTAGGCTAACATCATTTCGTATTGTGGAGGTCAACAGCTCTGAGATGAAGGAAAACTAGAGATTTGTATAGGTAAAAATAGAGATTTATAATGCTAAGTATGGAAAGGGATATAGGATTTCAATCTTGAGTTTAGCCTCAGTTTTAATTTTTAAAACTTAGGATAAGATTCATTTTGTTTATCCTGTATGTGCCTTCTGCAGGATGTATTGCATCTTCCTCCAAAGCATCTAGTGCTAACCACTTCTGGAAACAGGAGATGGGACTAGCTGGGCAATGCTGTCATTTGTTGGCTGTCATCATGGCTCTCACTTCTATCATCTGATGGTTCTTTGGGAGCCTGTGCAAAGTAAGCTGGTGTCCAGTTTCAGAGGTAGAAAGGACTGGGTGCAGCTTGGTTGTTTTCACAACTGACACCACTTCGGTGTCCGCCATTCATAAGTGACATGTTGGCAGTCTTTGCGATGTGAACTTGTAGCTTCAGTCATAGTGCCCTTAACCAAATTAAGCTATTGGAATTTACCTTTACCTAGGCAGGGAGGAGGAGCAGATACAGTAGTAAAACCTTCCTCCCTCCTGTGGAAATAGTCTCAGCAAATTAGGAAAGTCAAGAATATATGTACTTTAGTTCTTGTATAAAACCTATACCTTATATCTAATAATGTTATATGATATACTTGTAAGTATATACTTATACTAATATCTGTTTACATTGACTAATGTTAGGGGACAGTACCCTTTTTCTGAAAAATATGCATTGTCTTGCCAAATCCACATTTTTTTTAATGACTATATGAAAGCATTCGCAGTCCGTCCTTTGGAGAGCTGGTCGCTTGAGGTGTACAACAAAGCACAGAATGTAGCATGGGCTAATTCACTTTATCTTTTGACAGAGTAAATTAGCTCACAACGGACTCTACTGTGTAATGCCAGAGTTGTATCACCTCTGGTTACCTGTAAGCCCTACTGAAGTTTATTCAAGTCTGTATTTTGCATTGCTGTTTAGTGCTGTTGCATTTTTTCATTACTTGTTTTTACTTGTTTTCATTTTTTGCTCTTGAGATGTAGTTGTAATAGCATTTTACAATTTTTATTATTTTTTTCCCCCAAAGATCTTCAGTCTTGACCTTGGAGGTATATCTGCTATTGTACTGAATGGCTATGATGCAGTAAAAGAATGCCTTGTTCATCAAAGCGAAATTTTTGCAGATAGACCATCTCTTCCCTTGTTTAAGAAGCTGACAAACATGGGAGGTAAGTGCTAATGTCTTTTATATAAAAATGTAATTTTTGTCCAATAGATGGGTTTGTGATCACGTGAAACATTTGATTTAGCCATTTTCTGTACTTCTTTTTCTTCTTTCATAAAATACGTGATGCTTCTTTAAAGATATTATTTGGAAAGGATTGTCACTCTTGGAATATGTTTCATAGCAAGATGTGTGTAATTTTTTGTCTTGTTTTTTGTCTTGTTAAATAATTTTATTATCTTATGGGGGAAAAATAAAGCGTTGCATAAAATACTGTGTCAAAATATTTTTTCAGGCTTACTGAACAGTAAATATGGCAGAGGATGGACAGAACATCGCAAATTAGCTGTAAATACCTTTCGAATTTTTGGATATGGTCAAAGGTCCTTTGAACACAAAATTTCAGAAGAATCTATGTTTTTTCTTGATGCCATTGATACATACAAAGGCAGACCATTTGATCTTAAGCACTTGATAACAAATGCTGTTTCAAACATTACTAATTTGATTATTTTTGGAGAACGTTTTACATACGAAGATACTGAATTTCAGCACATGATTGAGATTTTTAGTGAAAATATTGAATTAGCTGCTAGCGCGTCTGTATTTTTATATAATGCTTTTCCTTGGATTGGTATCTTGCCATTTGGGAAACACCAACAGCTGTTTAAAAATGCAGCTGAAGTCTATGACTTTCTTCATGAGCTTATTGAACGTGTCTCTGAAAACAGGAAGCCTCAGTCACCTCGACATTTTGTAGATGCATATTTAAATGAGATGGATTGCAATCAAAATGATCCAGAATCTACATATTCAAGAGAAAACTTAATTTTCTCTGTCGGAGAACTTATCATAGCTGGGACAGAAACCACAACAAATGTTTTAAGATGGGCAGTGTTATTTATGGCTCTTTATCCAAACATTCAAGGTAAGAACTTTGACATTTTGAGGAACTGATACACTTTCCTATTGCAAATTTAAAATGCTTTTTCAAAGTGGTGCACAGTGATCCATAGTTATAACTAAAAAGGACAGTTTGTATATATTATTCTGTTGTATCATTTACCAAATATACTATGGACAGAGGTGAAAAGCTTATTTTATATGCAGGTGAAGAGGATATCAAAAGTCAAGTATGCTGATAAAATTTTAGCATATTATTTTGTGAATACATTTTTATGAAGCTTTAATATTTTCAGTAAAGTATTTCTAATATATTGAAGTTTAGTGTTGTGATGCATAATATTGGTTGGCAGATGTACAGATCTATGTAGTCAATAAATAACAAGCAAATCCAATTAAATATGAAATTAATAAACTAAATTTAAAATATAAAAACATCAGCAAAAATGTAAATCAGGTTGTGGTTAACAGATTAGGTAAAATTTCTTTTTATCCTTAAGTGCCTCAATTCACAATAGATTCACATATTATAGACGTGTATTTATACTTCTGGAAGAAGAAAAATAGCATTTAAAAATAAAAACATGTATTACAGTCATTCTGAAGTAAGACAGCAATAGATGTTTGAATGTCAGCCCAGACCTTTTGTGTAGAAGTTTGGATTTTAGAAGTGAACAGTCCCATTTCTTGTTTCACTGTCTCCACTTTGCTTTTCCTATCAAAACTTCAGCGGTGCTTAGTTCAAGTAGGGACTTTCAGTATTTGGGGAAAGAGCAGCCTAGATAACTTGGAAAGCTACTACTGATAGTTTAACCAAAGAATATTGCTCTAACATTAATTTCACCAGCATCATTATCATTTCAGAATGGGGATAACAACACTACCCATAGCTATAAGGCTCTTGAGATCTGAAGTTCTGCATAGGAACCAGATATCTTTATGTATGAGAGATTATATTTTCTTCTTATGGTAGTAGGTGCATGACTCTCTACCTTCTGATTTTCACAGCTAGAATAATTTTTAATTTAAATTGGGTGGACAAAACCCAATTATTATTTTAAAATTAGAGATCGAATTTTGTATTTATGTTTAAGGTAAATACAACTTTACTGGAAAAAAATGAAAACTAAAATATGATGATAATGTATGTCAAGGCCTGACATGCTATAAACAGTGAAAATTATTCAGCCAAAGCTCTTTTGTTGCTGCTATTATGATTATTTTAAAGTCCCATATTCACTGAGCTGGTTAAAATATCTGGCTAAGCAAGTGGAACCAAAGTTCACTCAAGTATCTCCTGAGAGCCATAACCTCTTAAGTATTTTCTTATTTTCATTTACTCAACTATTTTAGTTAGTTGATTAATTAATTGAAAATGAGGAAACTGATTAAAGTTTAAAAAATAGGAAAACTTTCTTCTACCCTAGGATTAAAAGCAAGATCTAACAGGATTTGAGTTGTTAATTTTAAAAACTTTGAGGGACACACTTAAGAGAAATATGTAGCTTCAGCTCACTAAGTACAGCTAATAATTTTTTTGTGGAAGCTTAAAACTGCGATTGCTCTTTTTAACCAGTCAGCACATTTCAGACGATTCAAAACAAATGGGTTTAAAAAAATTAAATGTTGCTTTTATACTTCTGAGTTCCACTGGTTCATCTATATGCTTTACACAGTATAATAAGAAAATCTACCAAAAAAGAAAAACATTTAATAAAATGAAAAAAATAGAATCTTATAGGTACTTAAGTTTTAGGATGCATATATACATTGTCCAATATTTTAGTTAAAAATATATTAAGTGCCATAATTACTCAATAGGATATATTTATGCTTTGTATTATATAAAAAGCCCAAATGCAAAAAGGTCCACTTAAATCAAAGTTTCTGATCCCTCTTTCCTGGCTCACAAACAACATTCATATCTTTAAATAAGGACATCCTTATTGCTTCTCCGTTAACATCTGACCATGATATACTGTTTTTCAATAAAGATCAAGAAAAATTTGTAGTTTTGTGTTGCCTATGCATTGGCCAATTTTGTAGAGATCCACTCACCTAAAATAATCTTCTGATCTCAGATCTTGCGATATAATGAGATTCTGAATTTGGATTAAAAATCATTTCATCTGTGTAAAAATAAAAAAGTACTGTTATCTTTCATTTATTTAGACTTTCTCTGTCAAAGTATTACAATATACACCGATGCACCACTACATCACAGAACGTACTTTCACTAAGCTGCTTTTCACCTCTCTATTTTCATGCAAAACATTGTCACTTCAGGTTGAAAAACCCGGTCATTCTGCTAGAATTTTTCTGCCATTGCCCAGATTTTCATTATTGGTTCCACATGAATTGTAAAAGTCCAGCTTTGTTTTAGTTAGGAACTGTTTGGCAGTTTCATCAAAGAAAGTGTATCAGGAAAAAGAAGAGGCAGTTTGAATGCCTTTGAGATTATTTAAATAACCCGTGAACTTAATTTTAAAAATAGCTTAAAAAAACCCAGTGATTTAATTTGTTCCTTTTCAGTTAAATTCAGACTCCTGTCCATCAGAGCTCTCACTGTGTTGTATCAGGTATTTTCAGTTTAAGAGTGAATGAATTTACGCTGTGGCAATTCTAAAGAATCTTAGCAGAATTAGACAAGGGAAGGTTCAAGTGGCTCATTTCAGTGTTATCTGTGTTCACTCAAGTACTTAATGTTCTTTATCTTTGCAGTCTTTTGCTTGTTTCTTTAGTTTCAAGAGCTCCAGAAATAAAAATATACATAAGCAAATTATGTTAAAACATGATTTTACTGAGAATGATTACTTTCAAAATTAAGATTACTCGTATATATGCTAGCAATAATTCCTACTAGCAGGATAAGGAATATAGAGTCTAAATTTAAAGCTACTATATTTTAAATAAGGTATTTCATGTTTCAGTATCCTTTTAAAAGTATACATTTTATAGCTTAAATTATAAAGGATATTACACAATAAACATCAGCTTTTATTCCTGTTCATAACAGGGCAAGTTCAAAAAGAAATCGATCTAGTCATCGGCCCAAACAAAATGCCTGCCTTAGACGAGAAATGCAAAATGCCATACACTGAGGCTGTTCTACATGAAGTTCTAAGATTCTGTAATATAGCTCCCCTAGGTATTTTTCACGCCACTTCCAAAGATACTGTTGTGCGTGGTTACTCTATTCCTGAAGGCACTACAGTCATTACAAACCTCTACTCCGTTCATTTTGATGAAAAATACTGGAGCAATCCAGAAGTGTTTTCTCCTGAGAGATTTTTGGACAGCAGCGGGCAGTTTGTCAAGAAAGATGCATTTATTCCTTTTTCACTAGGTAAGAGCGATTCCTTCCACTGTCGTTTTCATAAATCTAGAGATGTATAATAGAAGTGATGGCAATAAATCAGGAATGGACAAAATGTTATGAAATATCCACAGTTCTGATGAAACACCTATCTTAAAGATATTCAATATTATGCACTCTGGACATAACACATTTTAGCACAATATCTTTTATAGAGACAAGCTTATTATTTTATATATAAACAAAAGAGCACAATATCTTCTTATCTGAGGAGTCTATACATTTTTTATCATTGCAGTACATAAGTGTTATTTGTTTCACAATTAATAGTCATTTACTGCTAAAGTCGTTACATACAGGTGATTTACACAGCCAGCTTTCAAATTCCAGTGCTTAGATCAGCGGTAGAAATTGCAGATTTTATTCAGAACTAGCTTGGGGGTCAGCATGTAGCACTGCATTCTGCCCTGAGGAAACATGCTGGCAGTCCTAAGTCATTATGGATTTGTCTTTTGATGTGTATAGGAGTGCATAATTGACCTTACGTATGATTATCAACCTGAAAAATTAGGTGTTCCGTATAAGCTAAATGCCAGAGCTATCTCTGCACTCCCCAGAAAGACATAGCCTTGTGTAGAGGGTGACTTAGTTTACTTATCTGGGATATTCTTTCTCCAAAAATCAGAAGACAACAAGTCAAGACAATTCCCTTGGAATAGATGCACAACATCTACATGGCCAAAGTTAGATTTGATGAAATCCACCTTTATTGTGTATTCTATTATCTTTCTTTTTGCCTGTTTGACCTTACCAGTTCCAGATGTTGTTGTCCGTTCACCTGTGTCTTCCACAACCACATTTACTCCCTGTAACTAGTCATACATGGCAGGGGAACTACTATTTAAAGGCATCATCCAGACCTGTTTCGTATCTTTCTGTTTACCAAGTTATAATAATTGCCAGGTAATAATGACTGGCAGTAGATGTAATTAAGAAAACAGTAGGGGACAAAGGCTGAAATTCACAGTATCATTATTTTTAAAACATCTTCTGCATAGATTGGTGCTTCAAGACAAAATAAAGTAGCTAATAGCTTATCTAAATAAATTTGACACAATTAGTTACAATGGCATTTGTGTAGTGAGAAGAACAAATTCTCTAAAATCTGTTTCTTTCTGTACATTATCACCTATCCTCTCTTACAGAATACTACCACCAAGTTCATACAGGTCCTCTTAGAACACAGAAATGACCATTCTTATTCATAAAAAGAGTGAAAATGTAACTGAACACATTCTAAGTCTTTTCAAAACCTTCTTTTCAATCCAGGAAGACGACATTGTCTTGGAGAACATTTAGCTCGAATGGAAATGTTTTTGTTTTTCACTTCATTACTACAACGATTTCACCTGTGTTTTCCTCATGGCATGATTCCAGATCTCAGACCAAGATTAGGCATGACATTGCAACCACAGCCATACCTCATCTGTGCAGAAAGACGGTGAAGAGGAGGGTCTAGATTGTCAGGTGGAGCACAATGCTCCAAGTTGCAGCTGCGGATCCATTTCGCCTTCTATTTCTAAATGTGTTCATGTCGGAAGAACAAAAAATTAAAGGACTTGCAGATAAATTCTGACTATTTGTGCACAAGTTAATAGTTTCTTTTACTTGGTTTTCACAAAAAAACACTCAGCCAAAAGTGTGAAACACATCCTATGTTTAAAGTTGATGTTTTCATTCCAGAAGTCTGTTTTTAATCTAACTTCTGATTCAGCTTTTAAATATTTAATTACTTAGCAAGCCATTTTACTTCAAGAGGATATTTTTTTAAGCATGAAGAATGTGGCTGTAAATGTTTATACTCAGATCCATCCATGGAAATCTCATTTACATTATTCCAGCTAAGCTGTTCTTTATAATTCTCCATTCAACTTACATAGCTAAAAGGGTTTTAAAGGTATCTATTTAGATTTCTGTAACTCAGACTATCTTTTTCAGCTTTGACGAACAAATTGTCTATTAAAGCATTTTAATCATTCTTCTCTTTGCCCTGTCTCCGCAGTTGGTCGTAATTTTCTAGTGAATCAGATAACTGTGTGAATTCACTTTTAAGATCTTTTATGGCTTGCTTGTCGCTTAGTAACATATCCAAAGTGTTCAATTATTGCCATACTCCTGACAATTACAGTAATTTTTTTTGCCAGGTTATTGCATTTCCAGACACATGTCCTCCATTGCTTCCCAACACAAAGCATTATGTAATGATTAATCTCTGCATAAGTAGTCTGGAAAAAAGTGTTTGTGTTGACAGAGTCACATGCAACTATACCACAAGTCAATAAAATCAGCTGCTCATGAGTCTGACCAGAGAAGAGAGCTTTTTGGGAGGAGGAGTGGAATAGGATGGGGAGAAACAGATTTTAAATTGATTTTAAGCACAACCTTTAGGCATAACAGCTATTCTTGACTTCTGCTAGCTTCATTTTTTATTCTTGACAGCTATTGCTTTATGGTTATTGGTAGATAAAGATTTATGTGTGCAGACCCTACAGGAGAACCTGATACTCTAAATATGATATGTTCAGTCCCCACTACGTGAGGAAAACTAAGGCCTCAGAATAGGGTTTAGAACAAACTACACACTGACTAAGCGGCTGTTTAAGGACAAGGCTGAATATTAGACCTTGCTCTTTATACAGCTTAAGCTTCAACTTGGAGCTGCAGGAAAGTTCAAAGGCAGGAATTGGTGGTTTTCTGCTGACCTGTTGTTTTCAGCTTATACTGAGCAGAAGTGCTGCCTTTCTTTTGAAATGGCAAAAGAGAAGGGTCAAACAGAGCTAATACCCGTTCACGTACGTAATAGCTTATTGATTTGAGATGCAGCAGGTCCAGATTAAATTACGTTGTGGGAGGGCAGTCAGACCCACATGTCCCAGAGAGAGCATCTCAAACACATGTTCCTGGTGCTCTGAAGAGGGTAGGCAGGCTACTCCTCTTACTGAATAACTGCCTTTCTGTAGAGAAGATTTAAGATTCAAAAAGGAGAGGAAAGAGGTAAGCCTGATTGCAGTGCATTGGGCATACCATGAAAGCTGTGAATAAACCACTCCTAAGATACTGGCAAACAGTGTGGCTTAGGAGTGAAGACTGAGGCTTTTCTGGATACTTGCACAAGTAGGTGTTGGGTGCTTGTGAAATGGTTAAATAAAAATTGTGCAATCTACTCAATTTAAGTGTCTTCAGTATGAAGCAATACCAAACAGAAGAGTCCAGTGCTACAGTTGTGGACTCATCATAATTCTTCCTATATCCCACCCTGTACTCTTAGATCAGATAGCCAGAGTTTTGTTGGTATCTAGGCTTACTTTCTGGGTTGCAAGAACTCTAGAACATCCTTTGGTTAAAACATGATTCAAATAATCCTAATTGAAGTGCGGTGGAGCATTTAAGAAAAAAAAACAAAAACAAAAACAAAAAACCAAGAACCAGTTCTTGCAGAGGCTATGCTCAGAAAATGCAGCTAGCCAGTGATAATTCCCTTTTGCTGAGGTATTTTGAAATCTAACTCCTGGCTAGTCTTTAATCCAATTAATGAGAACCATATTGATTACATGTCATTCTGGTTTCTAAATCAAAACGCCTTATAAAAGCCTCAGAATATCAATCCAGACTTTTACCATTATCTGCCAACTTACGGTCTCATTTAAGCAATTAAATACATTTGACAAACTGTCTTTTCTATAAATCTATATCAGTATTAGTTATATTTACATGTTTCATTCTGTATCAACTTTGTCATTATTTTCTCTCTGACTTAGAATTATCCTAATGATCCAATTTAATAATTTGAAATACTGACATAATAATAGTTTTTTCTCATCCTCTGGATTTTCTCCATTCTATCAAGATTGATTAGTAACGCACATCAGTAGCTGGCCAGATGTTCAGAATTTCCTGGTGAGATTTTTCTACAGCAGAACTCTCTGACATGGCTGGCTGCTATTTAACATTGTTTTCGGATTAAAGGTTGATACATTAACCAGTACATCTTTTTCTGGTTGTAGAATTTAAGGATGAAAAAACACATTAAGTAATGTGTTGATGTAAGATTGTTCCTGTTTGCAGAAGTTTTTCCTGTCTGGCTTTAAATGTCCTCAGGTTTTGGATTAAAACAATGTGTCCAGATACTGATGTAAAGATTTGAAATTTAAGTTGTAACCTCTCTGTTTCTGTGTATTAATGCCATTTATTGTGCTCTTGGTTTCACCATTTTCCTAAGTTTTATTCCCTGCAGTATTTATAGTCGTCTCATTTTTGTCTTTTGCAGAGTTAGTCTTTGAATTCATGATGATAGTTTAGAACTGGAAGCAGCGTGTCCACATACAGGTGTATCAGAACCACAAGAAGAAACTTTCATGTACCTTCTCTGTAACTCCACTGCCGTTCGCAAAGGCAGTGATGGACTTGTAGCTGTAAAGATAGCTAAAAATGCATATGTGATTCAGCTTGCTTTTGCTGCTCTCAATCCCTGTACAGTTTGAATCATTCTTTTTTTCTAGTTTGTCCAGGAAAAAATCCACTTCAGCTTTTTTCCCTTCCTGTGACATTATTGCAATGTTCTTCGCAGTATATTTTGATCTCGTTCAGTATTTGTAAATGCAGACCACATTCAGCAGTCTTTCCTAAGGAATAGGAATTTTAGGATTAAGACTTGATTTTATATTCTTAATTATTTTAATTTCTCCTTGAGCAATAATTGGTTGTCTTTTCTCAATATAATCACAGAAATTCTGCTAATTGGAGGAGAATATAGTCAACTCACCATTGTATTAGTTTTACTGTATCCCATTCAAAGGTCTCCTCAGCCAACTACAGTGTAATACCAGTTGGAAGATTATGAGCTCCTGGATGTTTTTCCTACATCTATGTACTCCATCTTGGCTGTGGTTTTGTATACTTGCCTTAAACAAGAAATTCCAGAAGTGGTTCTGTGCCTTTGATCTTTTGTGCCATTTCTGTACCATGAGAATGGGTGCTTTCTGCCCTATTTCTTCAACACAGTGTATCCCTATATCTACTATTAGACTTAAATCCAGGTCCAGGGCAATGCATCTTGCTATCCAGCAGGAGATTCCCTTCTTAACACCAATGCAAGAGCTGCAGTCAGTACCACCATAGTGTCTTAAATCCTACTTTCTAGAGTTCTATCCTTAAATTTAATGTTTTGGAGGTAACCTTGGCCATGCCAGCATCCCCAGAAACTGAAAAGGGAACACTACAAGCATGTCATATATGACACTGAAAGAACGCCAAAGAAAATCTCACTCTTCAGCACTTGATTTCCCAAACTACCACCAGTTTCTGTGATACTGGTGACCATAAGTGTAGTGTGAACCTAATAAATGCAGGATGGTTCATTAATTTGTACCTTCAGAAATTAGCTATACAAAGTGAGATTTACTAAAAGTTCAAGAAGCATTAGTGCTTCTCTGAAAGTAAATAGTTTGAATTTATTATATTTTTATATGTATCCAGAATATGTTGTGAGAAAAAGACCTAGAGAATCATAATAATGCTTTTTTGTTGGTTTGCCAGTACATACTAGAAATAGTTCAGCTAACTTGGACTATATGCCAGGATGTAGCTACATCTTTTTTCAGAGAACTGTCTCTCGTGTCTTAGATTGCAATTTCCCTTAATAAGGGAATGATAAAATAGAGACAGGGGAGAAGGAGAATATTATAGCTGCTGTTTATACAGCATGTATTTATACATAGCATGTATTTTAATGTTATGTACACACTGTCAAGTGTGTAATGTTTTAACTGGGAACTAATAACTGTCCAGAAAACTAGTCATATATTCTGGAAAATGAGAGAATATTAAATAACGAGAAAAATTATACATAGGGGAGAAAAGAGTAGATTGAAAGCAAGAAGACCGTGTGTTCTAATTTTTTGCAATTATTTACAAATCATTATGAAGCATGAGTGGTTTATCTGGAAAAATAACTACTGTTCTTTTGGTGACATTTCTGGATTGAATTGACAGAATTTTTCAGACTAAGTACCAGAAGTCACTGTATCTCTAGCAGCCAAAGTGCTATTTCAGACTGGAATTTACTAAGAGCCTGCTTCTTTCATCCTTAAACTAAGTGTATGATAGAACTGTGATAATTTTTAATTCTGTAGAGAATTGGGGTTGGAAAGGAGCAAAACTCACTCATGTTTAAGATCTGTAGTGACTTAAGAGCTAAAATATGCCCGGAAGACATGATCTCCCTTGTCCATGGTTTGAGTATCACTGCACGAAACATGAACTAAGCCTGCAAAGAAAATTGCTTTTTCATTGGGCAGAACCAACAGTTGCTTCTGCTGTGGGGATATGCCACTGTGTTAGGGGTAAAGGGAAATGCATGGCCCAGGAGCCCTAGAAATCTTTAGAGAACAAAGTGAATATGCTGTCTGTAGACCCAGAATAGTTTAGGTTATGTAAGACCATGATCTGGCATTAGCTGAGGGACCTTGCTTAAGCAGCCGTGGAGATCCATGAAGTCATGGATATTTCTGTATTTGTTCCGGTGATCCCTCCTAATGTGTCATCATCGTGCAGGTAAGTTTCCAATACAAGATCACTCTGTTTTCTAGTAATGTTGCAGAAGTTATAAAATTGTAGTTCTGAAAAGAATTAAGTTGATTTACATTGATTTCATACACTCACATTACAGTCTATTCATTTCACAGAGTATGTTTTTGGCCTCTTGTGAGCCAGATCCAATATCAATAGAAGGAAGGTCTTTCCTTATGGACTCTGGCCTTTTTGGACATGTCCAAATATAAATTCCAATGTCTATGAGCCAGTGACACAGAAAAAGGGCATTGGATGAGGGAAATCTGTATCAAAAAGCTGTAATTCTGAAAGAGCTTGGGATTCATGGTGGGTTGTTAGTTAAACATGAACTTTAACTGTGCAGCCAAAAGATCTTATGTTGACAGAATATTGAGTGAGGATAGAAGCATAGAATCATTTAGGTTGGAAAAGACCTTTAAGATCATCAAGTCCAACTGTTAACAGATAGAGAAGCTATAGATGTATTTGGTGCTGGCACAACCATTCCTTGAATACTGTGCCCTATTCTGTTGTCTAGAACTGAAGGAGCATTTTAAAAACACAGGTAGTGTCCCTATAAAGCTGTAAAAATTACTAAGAATATGTTTATGCTATATATTCTGGATTGCTGCAAGGTACTTCTACTGATTTATGAACTGACCAAATAGTATGTGATCATACTAGGGCAGCACCCTGTCCGAGCTAATACACTTCCATTTCAGAATGATTTATTATTCAGACTTGGTGACACACTGGCACTGTTAGAAAGTTTTTGGATAAATTGAAGGCTCAAGCATGTCTCCAGAATATACCATAGAAATGTACTGTAGAGCATGCTGGCTAGTGACACATTCAGGACAATTAATTTGCTTGGTTTACCAAATGTATGATTAAGTGACTTTGATTACAGTCTACAGCTATCTAAACAGAGAACAAAAAGTTGATAGAATATCTCTTCAGTATGTAGACAAAAGTGTAAGTAGAAGTCAAGGTGAAATATCTTTAAACTAGGAATGAAGTGAATACTTTGAACAGCTTTAGATGACGAATCAGGTATACAACTAGCAGTGAGGATAGTTATTCCTGGATTGTTACAGAAATTTTAAAATCAGTTATCAGATCTTTCTTCCATGCTCTGGTTCTAATTTGCACTATCTTCAGCATGAGAAGTAAACTACATAAGTTTACAGTAGACCCTCCTGTCTTAATCATCAGCTTATAAAATTTACCATTCTCTCTGAACTCCAAACCTCTGCTAGCTATTCAAGTGTTAAAGCAGCTTGAGCTCATATAGCAAGCAGGTCTTTTCTTGGTTTAGTATGTTGTTCTGCTAGACAATTAGATTCTGAATGTAATTCTGATTTAGGCTGTCTGAATAGTGAAAATAAACTATTAATCTGCATTTTTTTTTTTAGCCTGAATTGAGCCTAATGTTTCATACAAGCACTAGTGAGTAGATGAGGCAGATTATATTGTCATTGAGATAGCACACCCACCTGAAAAGTTGCAAGTTCAGAGAGAACACGATAAAAAATAGTCAAATCACTTTGAAAAAAAGGTGAAAATAGGATTATGTAAATTTTGCAACAATGTATTGAATGGGAAAATCTAAGGATTAAGCTAAACAGGGAAAAAAATCATAATGGTGAAGATGCTAGATCAGAATTTACCTTTGGGCGAGATAGATGGAATGATGAAAACACAAGATAACACAGCCAAGTACAGTAGACTATTCAATAAGAGTTTGAAAGGTAAACTCTCAGTATAAATTGGTCTGTGAAGATACAGACATGCATTTTCACAGCAGCTAGATGTCTGAGGTGTTTTTTTGGCACTGGGCCTCACAATTCAAACCCTTTGTCTAACCAACATCAAATTAAATTTCTGTTCTGGAAATACTGTGCCTTATTCTATCCCTTCATACAATACAATTTGAGGATCAGCAGATTCTTCCATTTCTAGATTATGCCTTTAGATATTTTTGAAGGCTGTCAACTATCTCAATGTTGATGTCATTAGAATTAGGCAGAACCCATACTCAGAGTGGTCATTCTTAGGAAGACCGCCAGACTTCAGGAGTCATTCTTCTGAGTAAGTAACATTCCAAATAGATTAAAGCCATTAAAATAATAGAGCATATCAGGAATGTGCAATCTAATCCAATAGCTTACTATTACCTCAGCAGATGGCTGCTTGCCTAAAACTTTACATGTGATATAAACCAGCCTATAGTAATACACCAGAAAACAGAATAAATTTACTATTTATTCCCTTGCCATTTCCAAGTGCTGACTTCCTTTTCTACACTCGTACTAAAAATCTTGAAATATTTTTAATTTGTATAAACTATGAATTATCAGAAGCATGAAAAAAATATTACATGTAAGAAAAGACCAGCTTTTTACATTACAATTAATTTGTTAGGATGCTTAACCACATTAGTCCCACTATTAGAATCTATACAACAAGGTCCACACTGTATGCCCCATGGACACTCTTATACCCTCACTAAAACGAGGGAATAAAGGATGGCTCAACTGTTGTTCAAGTCCTTCACTAATACAGGTAATCCAGGTAGGGTTTCATACTAATAAGGAATGAAAGTTAGGTAATAGAATCACTACGGATAAAACGTTGTAAAGAATTCCAGTTATTCTCAGGTAATTAAGTTTCCTTTCTCCACACACATCCCTGTTTAAGGAGTCCAATTGCCCTTTTGGTTCTCTTCTACTTGCTCAGTTAAAATAATAATGCTAGTGCAGGTGCACCACAGCAGAATTTTATAAGCCTAATTTTTCCAGGAACAACGTAGATACTTATGACCCTTTTTGTGCCTATATAGGTTAGAAAGTTAATTTAATTGCTTTTTTGGAAGCACAAAAATTGCTTTTTAAAGCCCCTTCAAGGCATCTTGAGATCTTGTTCCACTGTATTTTACGTTGTATAAAGACATACTGTTTCTCTCTCAAAGAATGTACAGTCTAAACTGTCACAGTGGAGAGTGAAATGAAACATACCTTAATATTGCATTTACTTCATCACAAATTGTAGATATAGTCTGTAGAATATTCAAGTTTTTCAAGTCATAATGAATGTTTTTATATATATGAAAAGAGACTGTAAGAATAATTGTTGATTGCAATAAAACTCAGTGGTAAGGGATAAAATTTATGTAAAAATCCCCGCTTGCTTAAACTAATCCTCTTTGTAAGTCTATGAATTACATCATCTTCAAAAGCATCCAACACCTCCCAATGTCTTAAGTATGCACTTTCTTAAGATCTAGAGAGGACAAATATTTGAAATATAATAAGCTTTAGCAAACTAACTTTAGACAATCATATTTTTTTAAACATTTTGGCTACTGCATTTCCATTTATTCATAAGCTGACAACTAGACAGAATCTTAACTCTGGCTGAGCTTCAAACCTTGTCTATGTTTTTCCAAAGGATTCTAGTGCTCTCCCTCAACAAATAAAAAGACTATTTCTGGTGAGAGATGCATTACCTACCAATTAAGTACTCAGTAAATTAAAAGCTTTTAATATTCACTGAAATAGAGATTCAGTTGACACATCTAGTTCCTGTTGTTTGAATGTTATTATTTTACTATTTTCTATAATTGTGCACATTTTACTGGTATTTAAAGTGATCCGTATCAGATTTCATCTCTCGTCCTAGTATTTAAAAAATAGGTCCAGAAAAGATCTCAGTAAGTTATGCAGTTCACTCATCTGACCCAGTAATACATTTTTCTGAAAGCTGTTTTTCAGACTTGTTTTTATTTTCAAAGACTTCCTTCATACTCCAAGGCAATCTATTTCAGTGAGTCACAGCCCTCTCAATCCTTAGACAATTAGCCATGTTGAGCCTGAATCTTTCTTCTTGCAATCTAAAGCTGTTACTTCTTGTCCTAAACACTGTGACACTGAAAGCATTATTCTGATTACTTTGCTCTTTGAAGCAGCCTTATTAAGTATTTAAAACCTTAGAATATCTCACTTAAGTCTCATTTAGCCTAGACTCAGAAAAATCTCTTGAATTAATTTTATCTTTCTCCTTCTGTTTAGGCCCTGTCTTCCATATTTCTGGTTAGTCTCACTGGTCTGTACTGGAATTCTGCAATCTGTCTAATGGACAGGTATTATTCCTGGGATGTTACATCCAAAATTAGAAACAGTGTTTTGATAATGCCTTATTTATGATCAGCAGAACAAAATGATTACAAACCCATTCTTAAAGATAAATAGGAGGGCTCCTTCGTTCACTTTGAGAGAAAGCTTAGCTAATATTTGAGTCGGATAAACTGGCAATACCACAGAGATTAATAAATTCTAGTAGGATGAATGTCATGATAAAAGAAAGAGGGGTATAATAAGTCCATTTGAATGACCACATAGAGGAGCAAATTTTCACATCTAACTGGCACAGGTGGCAAAGTCTGCAGTCTGCTCCTCATGTGCAATAAGTAATGTCAAGCTTGCTCTTTGGATTTTTGGTATAATACTTACATTTTAAGCTAAGCGTTAGTCTTTGGTTTTATATGCAAGTAAAATGAAGACTTTGATCTCATTCAAGGTGCAAAGAGTTCTGCTGATCTGGAGAGATGAGTCAGAAGTGACTCATAACCTGGGTTTTGGCAAGGTATTTAGAAAATGCACAAATAACAAGGTGAATGGTAGGAATAATTTGAAACATGATGCTCTCTCACTGTTACTTAAAGGCTCTATTGGTTTAATGTTACACATTTCTATTTTTCTGAAACCTCACAGATAAACCAGAAGGCAGAAGATTTCTCCTCTGTATAAAATTTTTACTCTCTTTACTTAGATATCAGTAATGGTAACATTCTGCCAGGTAATACAGCCTTTGTAGTAGAACCTATCATAGACACCAGTTGCTAGCACCTGTGATCTCTTGAAGTACAGAGATCAAAAGATGACTCACAGTGTACAGATTCCAGAAGAAACCTTCAGGTCAAACATTTCTGATTATGTTGTGCCCTTTTTAAAGGGTGTCTGTAGTGTCACATAGAACCAAGTAAGTGTCAATCACTTAAATACATTAAGCATCCATTATTCAGTATCCTGACTGTATCACAACAATAGCATTTAAAATCAGCCAATTTCTGGACAGATGTTTCAATCTCAGTACCAAAGGAAAACAGTTTCTTCTTTATCGGAACCACTTGCTATAGTTTAATGCTATTATTATAAACAAGCAATTGCTACTTTACTTTTTTTTTTTGAGAGCATTGCAGATAACAGAAATGAGACTAACCAGAAGTATTATTTCAAGTCTAAGCCAGAAATATCTTAGAGAAACGAGAGTAACAAATTGACAACAAAACCATTGAGACAGATTGCTCAGTTAAGAGTTATGTATTTATTAGCTGGATTCATAAGGACGTGGGGGGTGTTCACTATGCCAGGAGGGTCACTGCCAACTAGAAAGTCAAGTGCACTGGAATGTTTATCCTATGCAGCTTAGTCCATAAGCTTTCTTTCCTCTGAAATACAAGACATTATTCTTTCTCATTTCGCAGAGGACAAAAGTACTAATTGCTTATGGCCCTATTAAATTAAGATCAGATAGGGACCAGTTAATGGTTGTGTTCTTTTGCCAGCTTCACGTCTGAGAATCTGCAGTATGATTTTTATAGCAAGTTAAAGGCTTACTTCAGAAGATACTGAAAGGAAAATTCTTCATGACAAAAATGAAAGCAGTTCATTACCTCATTTGCCTTAACACAGACATGAAGAAGCATGTTGTCCAGAAACACAGTTCTGAAGAAAGCTGGAGGAAAAAAAAGCAAAATAAAACACTGCCTTTGTCATACTTTTTGTACCTTATTTAGTCAACTTCATATATTTATTTTCTCTCATCTAATCTTTACTGGCCACAGAAAAATGAATTTTCTTAAACTTGCATCACAACTTAAGTTATGACAATTGTAACTTTAGTAGTAGTATAATTTAGTTTTCATTTCTATTTTCATTTCATTTCTAACAATCCAAATAATCTGACTTACCAAAGATATCCTGTTTCCATATTCTTTTGAAGACAATGAGCTGGCTTGAAACAATAAGCAGTGTCTTTCTTCTGAACAAGAACATATCGTCTATATGTGTGTGTATGCCATCCGTACGTCTCCTTTCTAATTCTCATCACCTAAGCTAATTCAATCCTTTTACTTTAAAACTTGTCTCACAGACTGGGATTCCCAATCTCTTACTCACCAGTGTATGAGACACTTCCAATTCTGCACCTCTCACACCTTCTCAAATATTTTTTGGACAAAAGGGAAAGTACTGCCCTGGGAATGTTAGTGCCACACACTGGATTACCTCAAATTCTGTGTATACTTTTAGAGAAACCAGAAACCCAGCCTCAACTATGCCTGCCCAGGAGGAAGCACTAAAGCTAAAAAGTGAGCTCTTGAATTCTGCTAACTCCTTTTGTTGATTCACCTGCCACTGGTTGTGGTTAAAATTGAATGTGAGAAGTACAGAGAAGAAATGGTTCTATGCAGAAAGCAAATCAGGTCTTGTGCAAACTTTGTTAATTTGGACTTACCTTAGGTAACTGTACACCGGTCCTTTCATTTTGAATCTCAGACTCACCATCTAACTTTGTCATGGAGGAAAAACTCAAGTGAAGAGGATCCAAGTAGTTCATTTTGACTAGTTTAACACCACCATAACATCCAGAGGTCTCCAGAGGCATGGAGGGAATTTGGTCCTTACAGAAAACTTTGTAGTCTAGTTCTGTATGCACTGTATGCATAGGAGCAAGTAATCCAACATACATTGTAAAAGAAGGCAATGAGGAGATGGGAGACTCTTGATAGGAAAAGGGCTGAAGACTTTACTTAAACGTGAGAATATTATCCACAAAATGTATATCTACTGTAACAGCATAAACTTCAGTGTAGGCTAATTTGGCCTACTTCTTGAGAAAAAAAAAATGCAGTGAACGTTGCTTTTAGAAAGTATTTAGAAAGCTTTTGTGTGTTTTTCTGTGCTCCTTAGCATCCCTTGGTAGCTGTGAATTGAAGTGTGATCACAGATTTAAATTGGTTGTGATTTCTCAGTGGGTTGTTACCAGAATAAGAGTTATATGCCTTATATGGATGTATATTATTGTTGACATTCAAATGACCCTCAATCAACATTCAAATGACCCTCCATTACCGTTTTTGAAAGATGAAGACACCTCCAGTTACAGTTACATCTACTTCTGCAAACATGCCCTGAACAAACCTTTGATGACATTTGTACATTCTTTTCCCCTTGCTCTTAGAGTAACAGTTAGTCACATATTATGTATACATACGTAACAGACATTTCAAGGTGGATTTTGAATACATTCATAGCTCATAAACGTATCTTTGAAGCAAGCTATTGTAACTTGAAAATATCTAACTGGAAATACATATTAGCTTTACAGTTTATTAAACACTGAGGTTTGCTACTGGTTTCTGAATTTAAAAATTGCTTCAGTATGTCTAAAGAGTTTAAGGGAAACCTGAGATAAAGTTGCTGGCAAAGTTTTCACCAGATATAAATGCTGCCAATGCTTTAGTAAAAGATAAAATGTTTTTTTTTTTACCTTCTTATTCCTTCTTTATATTAGTTTTTAATAATTTTTTAAAGGAAACTAAATGGAAAACTGTTATGTAAAATAATGTAACAGTAACTTTAGACAAGCCCATTTGCATCTTTTTTTCAGTCAAAGCAAAATGAAACTAAACAGTATTAAAGTGATTTTTTTATATACAAACACATAGGCTAAACACAAAATGCTGAGAATACAGCATACTGAAACAAGCATAATATCTGTAGTCTTCAAATTATCTGTTAGGAAAATATATGAACAAGAAATGTGAAATACAAGTGAATGATCAATAAGTGCCAGCTTCAATAGTGCAACATTTTATTAATGACAGAAATATCTGGTTTTAACACTGTTCGTGTTACAAAAAATGCAGTGATAGTAATAATGGCAGCAAAGGGGGATTTGGCACTGAATATATAAAATAGCAAAAGCACATCTCAGTGGTCTTCTAAATGGATCAAAAAAAGCTTATTAGTGGAAAATAAAAAAAGAATTCCTTTCAGTTATTTAAACTGGCCAATCAAAAAACAGAATAAAAATTTGTTTGTGTAAAATAGTGCAATACAATTTACACAAGGTTATCTTAGGAATGTTACCTTTTTTCAAGTCAACTGATGTAAATGTAAACACAAATATGCTAAGATACATTTAGCAACTGCACACGTGTGCATTTGTTTTTATTCAATTCAACTGCACGGCATATAAATGTTTAGTACTAAAAGGTGCACTTTTAAAACTAGCTTTATTTGTGGCTTGCTTACATACTTGTAGCCTAATTTATGCTCTTCTCTCCCCCCAGCCCCAAATTAGACCTACAATGGTAGTGTTCCTAAAAACACATTTGTGTGGAATGTCTAAGTTCCTTATTTAAAAAAAATCAACAATTGAAAATGTAATATAGTACAGTGATGCTTTTCTTACTATTACGCTTTACACGAAGTTTTCATGTTCTGCTTTCCATATGTATATTTCAGGATGTACATCAAACTTGAAGGCAATATAAGCTATGTCTGTGATGGGAGAAAAAAATGTGGGGCATATTAAAACACACTAGCTATTTTAAAACAGTAGTTTATGTCTGTCTTTTTTAAAATAAAAAAAAAATCCTTAATTCTCCTGAAGTTTTACATACAAAGAATAAATGAAATACGAGCTTATTTTCTTAAAATTTAATACTGGAAATTGGTGCAAGATAAAAATCTATGATGTGGTTGACTTGTTTTTAAACAGGAACCTGAGTAAGGGCATATAGCATTATGACTAGAAGAATAAAATTCCATAATAATTTAAGTAGCTGAACAGGTTTTTAATGTTCTACCACAAAACAGCAAGGCAACAGATGATAATGGCCTCGTATTCAATGAATTATCATGAACACCCACTGCAAACCTGAATATTTTCTGCAAAAATAAAACATCAGATTATGCACAATAATAAAAAGCATCAGAAATAGATGCACCTGGTTTTTTTTTTTTTCCTTTTTTAAACCACAAATATCAGAATTCAGCATTTATGTCACAGTCCTTGAACAGTTGCTCTGAGATGACTACATTAAGCACACTACTGCACTAAGTAGACACCCCACAACAGGCTGGCACTGCAACAGTAACATAGTTTTCATATAGGCACAGACTTTTTCTCATTCATGTTTAAAAACAACATGAAATAAACAACTGAAGACAATATTAGGATTCATCCCATGTTTCCTTATTAGCAAAAAGTTCTTGCCACTTTGGTAATTGAAGTCACTGAATATTTTTAAAAATTGCAGGTACCTCAAGGAAAACAAGAGTTCCAGATTCAGCAAGGCAGCATTATATCAGGATATTTTATACCAAATAAGGCATAAAGAACTTTGCATCAGGGTATACAATACTCAATCTTTGAATAAAGTTTCATATTCTGTGTGGCGAAAGTGCATAGGAGTGGGATTCCACTAGAGTAGAAAGAATCCTCTCACAGTATTAAGGCCTTTCAATTTTATGTGAACTGTATCAGGCTAAAGTCAGCACAGTGGAAAAAAAAATAGGCTATCATCATACTGGACACCACTGAAGTTTTCTTAGCATGTCTTATCTTCTCCTACTTGTCGTTCATCATCTTCATCAGCTTCCTCAATAACCTGAATTTCATCTGCTTGAGGTAAAGATGAGATCTCAGTCAGCAGTTTAGCTCCTTCAGCTTTATTTTTTTCTTCCTCTTCAATCACTTTCTTCCATATTTTGTGATTTTCGCTGAGATGGTGTATTAGCTGGCAAAATATTCGTCTACCTTTTTTTCTTTGCGCTTCTGTAAAATTATAAGCATATTTGATTGTTTAAGATTCAAAGTAATTGTATTTTGCACATACAAAACCAATGGCACATTGTAAGAGAGATGTAAATTTGAGCAAAACACATGGATGCTTGTTCAGAATATTTAGTGACATGGCAAAGGAAAACAATGAGTTTCTGTTTCAAATTGCAAGTCTGCTGGTGTTAACAAAAATTTTATTAAAAGAGTAAAATTTATGAAGCAGCATAATGGGAAAAATCTACAATATTTGTACTACACAGTTTCAACCATCATTGCTATGTCTGAATCTATTAAATGACAACCATATGCACCAACTGAAATACAGAAACTTACTTAAAATAAGATCATCTTCCATTTCTTCATCATCGCTCTCTAGCTGTGCTCCATCATCATCATCAGTACTTTCTGCATCCTCCTCCTCTTCATCAATCCATTGCCCTGGAAGCAACCCAGCTGCATTATAGGAATTACAAAGGGGGCCAACTATGTGAGTGATGAAAGATTCTTGCAGTTTTGCAAGCTGTGGAGAAGAACGATCCATGAAGGGGCTTATAGGTAATCCAAGACTTGCTTCTTCATCACCCTGAAAAATAAATGAAAAAAATATCAGAACTTCTCACAAAATTAACTTTACAATTTTATTTTAAAGATTACTTTTAAGGAATCAAGTAACCATCACATGGATTGTATCTTTTTACTGGAGGCAATAATAGCATAGACTAAGTGAATGAAAACGTAATTAGGCCAGTTTAAAACAAGGACACATTACGGCTCGGACTTGCATAGCCCATAATCCTCCCTTCAGCTTTGCTGCGAGATACCCCTGTGCATGCATGGAGACCTAGTTCTACTGGAGCTGCTATTCCCCTGCCTTTACAGGACGGCTTCAGGGTAGGCAAAGATTTGACTTCAATTGCTGAGCTGATGAACAGAGAAAATAGGAAAGTAATCAGCTAGAGTAAGGCATTCTGGTAAATGGCTTCCCCCAAAAGTCCTAGAAGAATGACATGAACTATAATACCCAGAAAAAAGTGGTTTGCTTTTGTGTTTCTTCCCATTTTACAAATAGCAGAAGAAAAAATTGAATAGTTGCCTGTACACAACTCGAGTTGTAATCACTCGTGTCAGCACTTCTGTGGACCCAACAGTTTTACAAAAAAGTTTTTGCTAAAGGAGCACCTTAGAATACTAAGGTCTTACAGCAATTGTAAGCACTTCAGATTAGTGCTACTGCTTAAATTTCCCAAGTGATTTTGTTGTTTACCTTTATCTTCCTAGTTTGAAAAAATATTTTTCAGTCCTTGGTTGTTGCCTTAAATAGTTAACACCTCAGAAACTCGACTACACAAAAATAAGAGAGTAGAAATGTAGAATATATTTTGGGGGGCTTACAGAAGTTGTAAAAATAGGCAACAAATTTTCAGTCTTTTTTGCAGTTAATCTTGATAGAATTATTTATCAAAGATCCACTGTAAAAATCTTATTTACATTTTAATACTGTTAGTTTTTAATGTCTATTTTTAATATTTAATTTTGAAAGTTTTGAAGTATCTTCTGTCTTTGGACTAAGAATTAGCTGAATATACATTTCCAGTCTTGTGGATTCTATACCTATTATTTGACCTGGAAACATACCAGTGAACTTAACTTCCCAAAAGTGGAAGAAGTTATTTTGGTTTATCAGCATCATCCTAAGAAAAGAAAAAAAAAAAAAAAAAAGAAAATAAACTAACATCTGAAAAATGGACAACACTGGCAGGGAGCTTGTTTTCAAGCTTCTAATATAATTGATAGGAAGTAAAAGACCTGAAGATTTAACACAAGGAATAATGTTTAATTAAGTTATACATTTGGTAATGCAAAGAATTGATCATCTGTCATTAAAAAGAGTAAATTACACTCTCCATACCCACCTGTTCATAAAATTCATTAACAATGCCTTCTGTCCATTTCAGATGCAGCTCTCTAACTTTTGCTGGGCCATTAATATCTGCCAGTTTGATGCATATTTGACAGGCCAGCAGGCGATCATTTTCATTGCTCCATTCTATACCATGACTGTTGATATCATTGACCTGGATTGAGCACACAGATTTTTAAAAATTAAGTTAAAACTATTAATCAATTTTTTTTTTTCCCCAGGCTTTGTACATCAGATGCTTGCATTAATTTTTCTACATAGTTTTTTGTCTTATATAGTAAAAAAAAGTTGTTTACTATCTCTCAGAAGATGGAAATGTGAGATATGATCGAGGTCTCCTGTGGGTCCTTATGTCACATCTGCTAGGCTTATTAGGCAATATACAAAACAATCTATAATTGGTTTGTACAAAGGAAATACTCTATTTGCATTTTTTTAGTAACTTAAATTTAAATAATATAAAACTTCAAATGCAAGTTATTAATACTAACAACTACTGAGTACCAACACTAACATCGGTATATCATGACTAGCTCAGTGCAGGCACTAAAATGTAACAAACCTTGGCATTAAATTCTGCAAGGAAATCAAAATGCTTCTTGAGATCTGTGGCAAGGATTGCTTCAATCACTAAAAAACGAAAACGCTTGAATTCCACATGATCAAGATTTGATAAAAAGTTGTATTCTGGTCGTGATAAGAAAAGATTCCAGGCAGAAGCTGCATGGTGATTTTCTAAGACAGATCTGTCATTGTAGAGAACAGCCTACAAACATACACACAAAAAAAGAAAAATAAAAAAAAGCGAGAATCATAAATGACAGAGTAAAGATTTAAAATTTTAATCATATATTCTGAAGCTCAAGGGCTACTCAGAAACAAATCTTAATTAAAAAAAAAAAAAGAAAGAAAACAACTCTTGGAAATGATGTTTTGCCTTCTAGTTTTGAGGGTTAAAGTGAAACAAAAATGGTAGATGAGAAAAAACAAACCCACCCAAACAACTAGCAAAGTTTTTTCTTCCCTTAAAAGTCCTTAACAATGTCTTAATGACATCTGCATTCATACTGTAGGCACACATACACAAACCACTTAAAATGTAGACCTTGCACTCTTGGTAGTAGGTGTGGAGCACACATACTGACGTAAAAAAAAAAAACAAAAGAACCCAAACCAAACACCAGATTTAAGTATACACTTCTAGTTCCTCTTAATTCCAGTATTGTTTAAAAAAACCCACAAAACACACCACACAAAAAGAACTCCAAAGCATATAAGAACTGTGGTTAATGTGAAATGATGTGGACTATCACTAGTTTTCAATGTACTATGTTTAATGTTGATGAATATATTTTAACTGCAAATGAGTTAACTAAAATATTAAAACAGCCGTAGACTTTACTCACAACTCCCGTGTTTATACAAAACATCCTAGAAAATAATTAATTGAATATAGATTAAATAAGACTTGAAAAAAAATTATTTGGAAAACTGCAAAAATAATCTTTATGTTTTGAGGAAAGGAAGAGATCATTAACAAAATGAATGTGTATATTTTTGAAAACTAGAGATGGATGTCTTTGTTGTTTGTTTCTATTCTTCCTTGTATACTGTTTTCAGTAGAAATACATAACTGCCTACATCCTAACCATTTTTTAGCAATAAGGAATTTTTGAAAACTGATTGGAAAGTTCACTTTTAAAGTCTCCATGTCTTGACAAGTTCTACTGGTTTCTGATTTACTATTATTATTGTTGTTGTTATTAAAGTTTCTTGTCTCTAACTTATTGAGAGACCTAAATAGCCATCATAAATATTCTTCCCCAGATATTATTCCTCTCTTTAGATAAAAATATTTCACCATGCAGGTCAGGCATCGTTTCTTCACTGCTTTTCCTTCCAATTTTTCCCTGCCCTACCTGATTTTTTCCTATCTGCTATTTTGTTTAGCTTTACTCTCCTTTACCTCTTTTGTCTTAGCTTTTTAGACCCTGAAGAGCATAACATCTCCTTTCTTTCTACTCTCTGTTCTAACAACGAAGTTGAATATGGGGGATAAAAGCAAGGATGCCTTGCTGATTTCTTCTTATTTTACTCACCCTCCCTTAAAGTTAATGGCTATTTACCATAAAGGACTAATTTGAAATATAGAGATTAGGTGATACAGTTAATTTGACTATTAGAGGAACCTGCATTTTTACGGTAATTGCAGACAGCACTATGATATCAGAGGACTCCCAAAATGTAAGATATCCATCAAATAGCTGCTTAGACAGTTCTAGGGCCAGCTTTCTATGAAATAATCTTTTACTCTAACCTGCACTGATTTATGTTATTATTTTCAATTTTGTAAATTGAAAATTTCAATTTACATGGCTTTCATACACAAGCAATATGTAAAAAACACATCAACAGGGAAAAAAAAAAAGTATTATACAACTTAAGTACAAATTAATTTCCTCATTTCCAGAACTGGGCAAATGATCCTAAACAGGCTACAGC
>NW_009610781.1:28272-82749 GCF_000690535.1 Cariama cristata
GACAACCATAACTGTCATCAGCGATAGAACAGCTTTTTGAAGAAATATAGCTGATTTGAACTGGGGCAATACCACTGGCTTCATCTAAGAAAATTAAAAATACAAAATAAAAATATTTTTTAGAACATTATTCCATTCATATTTTTAATACATTTTAAATTACTCAGCCTGATACTATTGTGAATAGAATCTTAATATAGTCATCCTTATAATTGTGGAGCTCAATAATTGACAAAGACAGACTTATACTTTAAAAAAAAAAAAGTCATACTGTTGTTTATAGATAAACCAGCAATTCTGAAGAAAAGTTGAAATGCCAGTAAGTTGTAAATTTGTCGTGGCCACAGGGGTTGTCCAAAAGGGTAATTGCAGTTTTACAAACACATAAAAAGCTTCAGCTGTTTCATGACATTACACAAGGAGAGCAAAATCCTACAGGACATCGTGGAGCCTGTAAGAAGTGTCCCAAAACCAGGAAGCATAATGGTCCTGTTCTAAAACCAATTCTTACTTAGTGCTACATACAGATATACCTCAGGATCCATTTTTTCAGACAAGATTTCCCATTACAATGCTGAGGGATAACTATCACTCACACAAATGAAGGAGACTTTCAGAAAAGCTTAACAGTCATAGTCAGGAAAATTAAATATTTTTAATTCACTACAGTCAGAGCTCACTCTTGCCACGCAATTTTAGAAAAAGAAACGTAGACTTCACAGGAGGCAATCTAGTGGAACGAGGGACACTGGCCATCTAGTCTGTTTCTCTTGATTGCAGCAGAGTTGTCATTTAGATTAGAAAGCAACCATAACAATCTAAGCTTTCAATTATTAAAATGTACTTCTAAGTATTTGTTCCGTGGGAGGGAATGAAGAGAAGGGGAAAAACTAGCAAAAACGTACATCTCGGAGTCCAAACTACAGATCTTGGAAAATTCACATGGATACCAATGGTTACACATTACTGTTAAGGTCTCTGTCACTCCTTTGCCTTCCCCATACTGTCATGCTGCTAAAGACCTCCTGCTGTTATGCAGACCTGGAATTTCATTCCCTTCTTAAAATGACAGCACTAAAAGAGTATTCTACAGCTTCTCTCCAACCTCAATAAGGCCAAGAAAGGATCAATAAGCATCTCCCTTAGTATTTCAGTAATTTGCCCGTTTCTCAAACTTGCAGACCTATAGGAAAAGCTCAGGGAACAGTGGAAACTACTGCAAAAGGAACTAAAGCCATTAAGTTAGAAATATTTGTATGATAAGGAGATTCACGGTTTTATTCTCCTCTTTCCCCTGGACAAAGTCAGTACTTTAAAAAGAAAAAAAAAAAGCAATGGTAATTATCTCATCACTGCATAATAAAAGGGGCTCTTTTGCCCTAATATGATAACGAAGGATTAAAAATACTAGTAACATTTATACTGGATATGTTCCAAAGCAATAAGACCCTAATTTCTTACTTTCATTTTACTTTTTTGTAAAGGGAAACAAAAGGATTTTTATAATTTTTCTTTCCTCTAGTCAAGTCTCCAGACCCAACCCTTTTAACACTTACAAGAAAGAAAATGCAATAGGATGCAATCAGTGGATATGGACAAACTTGGAAAAAGGAGAAAGGTGACAGCAGAAAGACTAATTAGTAAGGAAGAAGTAACATAATATTATATGATGTTCTGTACAGTTCACAGATCACTTCTTAAAATGACAGCCCTTTAAAAGTCACATAAGTTGTACCTTGTCTTTTTTTACTGCACATATAAAACAGAGTTCTTAGAGTGCTTGTTTTCCTAATTTTTTCTTAGATACATACATTTTAGTATAAAAGTGTACATTTAGAATAATTATGCTTTACTTACAGTATATATTTTAGTAAAAACTACAAATCTAAATTTAAAAGTTAACTCCATGAAGTCACAGACAACACAAAAGCAAGCTTTATTAGAACTAATGTCATACAAAATTTAAATTTGAAGACTTTATTTCTCTTTCAGGGATGCTCTTATGCAGTTTTTGTTAGGGTACTCACTTCAATGCCTGAATGTCTGCATGTGATATCTAATACAGATTTCTGAAATACTCATTTTTACAGTAAAACCATTAAGGAGAACTTTTCAATTAAGTTAAATACTTTGACTTTGGGGTTTTTTTTTGGTCTATTTGATTTCCCAATAAAGTTAAGAAATATTAGTCTAGCGTATTTCAAATGCTAAAAATATGCTGACTGTAGCAGTATACAGAGGTTTCATTCAGCACAGAAAATTTATTAAGTGAACCTGTATTCTTGGCTAACAAACTAACCACTATTAATCTAATAATTTTTCTAAAAATCTATTGCATGATATTTCTGAATGGTGTGTACTAACATTGTGATATTTCTACTGCCTTATATTAAAATACCCCCCAAAAAAATCTGAGTGATAAGAACAATTAGATATTTTCTTCCAGAGTGATTTGTTTTACCTGTTGTAGTTTCATTAAAACATTCTTACACCAAAAGAAAAAAAAAAACACCTATGTGAATACATACCCATATCACTTTCCATTATAAGCTCATTATGAATTTGCTGAAATCCAGGAATGGGCCGTGTTGTCAGATACCATACTGCATGAAGGACATCTGTGGCGTGTATACGATTGTGATCTGAAAAATTATCAAAATATAATCAAAAATTATATCTTAAATATAATCAAAAAGGAATAAAAAGAAAAAAAATGTAATATACCAAATTTACTATAAGGGAGATTTTGATTAAATATAAAGGAAAAATTGAATTTAAATTGTTAGTGAAGGCTATATCATTGAACATTTTTAAGAAACAAGTTAGATAAACATCAGACATCCTCTAAGCATACTTCATCCTACCTGAGAGTCAGGAAAGGATTAAGTAGCCTTTTAAATCAGTGATGGTGAGCCACTAGCATTGCTTCCAAACTGATACCTATGAGCACCTGGGTTGGTGCAAACATCTGGGACATAGGGGGGTGTGGGCAGTAGGTGGGGTGGTTTTTGTTTTGTTTTCCGATAAATTTGGCTGCCCTAAACAGTGAGCTGAATAATTACTGTCAAAATTCTATATTTTCTTATTATTCTATTACGGGCCTAAACCAAATTTCTGTTAAATCAACAAATATTCTCTCATTGACTTCTAGTATGTTTGAATCAACTACTCATTCAAATTCTTTTATATTCAACCTACATATTAACAAATTCAGTTTTGGAGTCCACTAATTTTTTGCTGCAATTTGTTAAATCAGTTCCAAATTTTGACAAATGTATTAATTAAAAATATACTAAGTTCAGACATTGTGCATCTCTGTATTAAACATTAAACTAACACACATACTAAAGGAGACATACTCATATAAAAGAAAAACATTATGGATTGTACTTACATGGAATATCTCGGTAACCATTTTCTAGTGCACAGAAGTAATTCATAAATTCTTGAGTTGGGATTTTGAAAATTTCAAACAAACCAGTGTCTTGAAACAAGGTGTAAGTTACCTAAATACATATTAAAATGAATTTTAGTCTGAAAAATATACCGAAGCATATTCTGCTTTTTCAACTTTAAAAATATTCCTGTTTTTAAAATTTTACTTGCTGATAGAGATGGAAATTACTGAAATTCCATTAAAGATTATCTGAAAGGCTATTGTGATAGAGATATGTTTAATGACTTTTTTAGCACAAAAACGTGGATTTTTATAATCCTTTCAAATGCAGATTAGTAAAAGCTTTTATTTCTTTACTGATAAATTCTATGCACAACTGATTATTTTTATTAATATTCTCCAAAATTTTCATAATGTTAAAGAACTCATGCTTTATTCCATTAGTGACCTAAAAAGAAGAAATCTATATTCTTATTTATTATTCAAAATATCAAATTAATTAATGATAGTAGCAGAGCCATTAATATAAAAAAAACCAACAACATTGTATTTATTTTTGAGACTTTGGCAAAGAAATTCTATTTCTTTTATTCATTATGACTTATCTTGGGTATTGTTAACAAAGCTAGCTGATAAATGAAAAAATATTTCAAAAATGTACTCAGAACACCCACACATGTATATACTATGCAAATATTTTACTGTTTACAAGTAGAACTTGGTGATTACAAAGACCTAATCCCCTCAAGACTGCAAATATTGAGAAAGCTTTTCAAAACAAGTCACTGCTACTCATTTTTGTCACTTCTTTCCCAGACATTTGAGAGAAAGAATAAGTTCTGAAGTGTGGGAGGTGCTCAAAGGAACATGAGCGCAAAATGAGGGGACATCCCTCCTTCCACCTGTCCCAACCATTCCCCTTACCCACACCCAATCTGAGAACCTTACAACTGATGATGGTAAAATACAGTTTTTAATTGGCTCTTCAGTAAGATATGTATCAGATGCTTACAGCACAGCAGACAAGGACTGAGGCAAGAGGAGGAGAAGGACAAGTAGTACACATACATACAATATCAGGAAGAACTGATACAGAAATTCTGTTAGAGTTAAGTAAAAACCTCCACACTTAAATACTTAGAGGTTTGAACTCTCCCCTAGATCGCACATAAATGAAATGCAAACTAATGTGGATCACAGAGTACTAGTATACTACCGTAAAAACACCACTCAAAAGTGGATTGTGGCATTCTAGCCTGTACATTAACAGTTGTCACTAACTGAGGTGACGGAAGACGTGAAAACATTTGATTGAGCAAGACTAATTGAAGATTTAAAGCAATACCCAGAAAATTGTGTATTATGAAAGAAAAGACAGTGTTTAATGAGAAAAATTAAATTATCCTCATTGTTTTTCCCCCATCTTCAGTACAGGTGCAGGCCTATGGTTCCAGTTGCACCTGAGTGCTTGTAACCTGTTTCCTTCCCTCCACATGATTGTTCCTAACACTACCTTCAAACAAGAGCAACATGCATTCTACTCCAGGGTAGGAAACTAAGATACTGGCAATAAAAGTATTTTGTGGTCAGATCAGAAGCAAATCCAGCTCACACTATAGCTCCATGGTTGCTAAATCCACTATAAAGAAAGAGACAGAAGCTTCCAGATGGCAATGATGAATGGGAGAGGCTGGAGAAGAGGAAACAGGATCATACTTTTGCACCTGCCAGTAGATCGGCTTCAGAACAACATGAAACTGCACGAAAGAGCTTAGTAGTAAGTCAGAAAGAGATAAAAGGGATACTACATGCAGAAAGCAGCATGGAAAAAAAATCCCATTGTTTGTAGGATCAAGAGGCAAAAGACTGCCTAAAAGATCACTTCTCTTCCCCCACAGGTGTAGCTCTGGCAGAAATATTTTACTGAAATAAAGAAAAAAGAAATGGTTGACAAACAAGGTAGTAATTCTGAAAGCAGGAGACAATTTTTCATAGGAAATGTCATATTACTACAAAACCTAGTAAGTGTGAATCTAACCTATTTTTGCACTAACAATAAAATTCAGAGATTTTGGAGCAAGTTGTTTATAGATAATTCACTTTTTATGGTTTACAATGAGATGGACTACACGAGAAATTATATTTCTACTTTTGAAGGTAGCATTCATATATATGTTGACTGCAAAACTTCTTTACAGTTTAAATAAGATATATAAGCATGACAGCTTTACACACCCTCCCTTATACAATAAAAGACAACCAACCTGGCTAAGGATCCTTCCAGACTGGTCTCCCATTTCTTGTACAAGGTCAAAAATTTGGAAATTCCAATTGTTCATCTTCTCCATTAGTGAATCATGGTCTAATAACATTGTTTCTAATGTAGGACTCTCCTCCACCTGTATGAGAGTAAGATACTTTATCATCTCTAAAATAACTATGAAAACTAATTTGTCAGTTGTGTTGGCAAAAAAAGCCATGAAAATGATAAATCATTATTGAACTTACTGAATGGTGCTGTAACTACAGCTACGAGAAAATCATAAATCAATATTACAAATAGCACAGTTAAGCGCTTGACTTTTCATATTTTGCGGCAGCAGATTCCAGGGCTTTCTGAAATGGTACTAAATTTTCATTCTTATTTCTTTTTAAACAATATGAATTAACAAAACAAAGCAAAAATACGTATAGGCTAACAAAACATTTGCTAAGCTTTAACAGTTCATTAGTTGAACAAGCCTTAAAAAACCTGACATATAAACCCAAAATGTTAATAAAGCTTAAATCATTTGTCTCCCTGCAGTTCCAATGTGCTGCACTGTATGAACATTCATCTGTAAGTCTCACCGCCACATCTTTCATAAACTCCCAAGAGAAAATACTAGTCAATCAGTGCTTGATTATATTATCAACACTAAATCTACACAAATTAATTTTGATCAACAAAAAATTAATACAATCACCAGCTTTCTTGTCGTTTGCTAGTGAAACTTAAGCAAGCTCGAAATACACAATTGTTAAATGAAAATCTGAATTTCAATGATGCACCATTTCCCTTCAGAAATTGGAGTTCTTAGCAATACAGAAAGACCTCTTTAGAGCACATTAGAAATTATAAAGAAATACTGTATTGATAAAAGTTATTGCAAGTTTTTTTTGCAATTACAGGCTTACAAGCAGATTATTTTGTGTTTGATTGATCATTTCCTTCCTTTCATCTTTTTTCTTCTCTGTATGGTGGAAAGGTTCTTTTGAAACACTAGCACTTCCAATTTCACCTTAAAGAAAATGCACACATAAATACTATATCAATAATTTATTTGTAAATTACTACTGTCTAATAATTCTTGAACTGATCATACCAATTTTTTACAGAAATATAATAGCTTGTTTCTAACCCATTCTTATTTAAGAATTTAACAACAAAAAAGTTGTAAAGGACAAAATTTATTAGACAAAACCTATTTGAAGATTAAGAAAAGCTAGAAGCATAACTTTTTACTTGCAAATATTGGTTCAGTGATTAGTTTAGCTGAGATGGCAGAGACCTTGTTGATATATGGAGTACAGAACTATAAAGCTATGAGTGGAAGGAAGCCTATTATAAAATCTTTACTCTGAAGCATATAATATTTTAGATTGTCTTGATTATCTTAAGTCAAAACCTAAAATAAAATATATGCATATGAGTTACTTAAGGTATAGGAAAAAACTTATGTAGAAATACAAAAATTTTAATTTAATTGACTTAAAAAAAAAAAAAAGCGCAAGTTAATACCAAATGTCTATTTTGAAATCCCACCTGAGTTTCTGTCTCTATATTCCACAAATTCTGGTTCTGGTGTTGGAACAGGCTTGAGTGTCTGACGTCCACAGCTTACAGAATACATGAAAAATATTTACAACATTCAGTAATTTTCTTCTTTTGCTACTGCTGTGTTGTACTGAAAAATATCTGCAAATTACTTTTCTTAAAAGGGCATGCTTTTGAATGTTCCTCCACTGAGTGACCTTACTGTTTTCTCCTGAATTTGGCACACACAGATTTAGCCTGTACTTAGAAAATAATCAACAGTCACCTCCTCTGGACTCACCTCCATGAATTAATAAAGTAGAGCTAATTATTTAGACAGTATTTAGAAATACAGAATTCAGTTCCCGAATAGGAAGTTATCCTTTTCTAAAAATCTGTAAGATATTGTTACTCTACAGTAACTGCTGCTTTCAAGGATGAGGCATTTCAAATCAATGGCATACATACAGCATTCTTTAATCTCCCCTGGATAATATGACATTATTATGAGATCCTATGCCTTTTTTTCAATATTAGTAGATGTACAAGTCTTGTTATATTTTTTCATTTGTATGCATTGAAAAGAATACAATTGAAAGTTACTAAAAACGTAACAGAATTTACAGTACCTGCTACACATATAACCTACAGGTGTTTTAACTTGCTGCTGAAAATCTGGAGAACTAAATGTGTATCCTGGAGGCTTATGTATATTAACACTTGGTTTTGTAAGAAAATCAGCAGTATCAGGAAATTCTACAGGTGACCAGCTGCTGAAAGCCCCGCTGGAGACAGATCCATGACTAGGTGAAGCCAGAGGACTCAGGCCAGGAGAAGCACCTTCCAAAACAAACATTACATTGGGTTCGGATTACAATAAAAACATTACTGTTTAGAAAGACAGAAATTAAATGACAAGGACCTTTATAAATTGTAAAGAATGTGCTGGTTTTCAAAGCATGGTCTATAGTTCACACTGTTAAACACATATAAAGTAGCTAGATCTATTCCAAGATTTGAGATCTACAACTATGTAGCAGTCTAGGCTACACATCTGAACGGGCAAACTATGTAACGTGTTATAACATTCAAAGCATTCAAAGGTTTGGTTTTGGGTTTAACTTTGGCAAAATTTAATCAGTAGCTGAAATCTTCCATATTCCTTTCTGATTCAGGATTGATTTTTTAAATTTTCCAGAAAAAAAACATCAAAAACAATTCCATATTGGTAACTGACCTAGACAAATATCTTTTACCTCATTGTTTTACAATAAAGAAAAAATATACTTGAGACGTTTTTAAAAACAAAGTAAAAACCCAAAATGTTGTAATCGTATTTTTGAAGCAAGGGATTAAAGTGGGCAGATACTGGCCTTTTTTGGCAGTGATGTACCTTTTTTTGTTGACATGATAATTTATCTAAATCTGCCTAATAAAACCATTGGAAGAAAAAAAGAAATCTACAGTTTGCTCATGGGTAATTGGAGATTAAAAAAAACCCCAACAATAAACAACTCTATCTTCCTTAGGTCCGTGAAATTCCCTGTTCCTGTTCAAAGAGTAAGCTAGTTCACTTCAGGCTTCTGACTGTGAAATCCAGGAAAGCAAGCTGGTAAATCTGAACTTTGGCCATTCTGTGCCTAACATGAATTTAATGCAAAATTTTGCATTAAGCTAAACCATCATTTATTTCCCTTGTGAAAATACACAAAAGACGAGTTATCTACAAGGGCCCATGATAAGTTATAGCTACCGTAAACGTACTTTTATCAAAAAGAATGAAGTGCCCATGAGCAAAATAATGAGGTATTCTGTGGACTTTCCAAAGCTGAATCACTTATTCTGCTGCAAACTATGAAAGAAAAACTGCATCATAAGTTTTATGACTGTACAGTGCCTGATAACAAATTACTAAGAGAATATACAGTATTGCTGTTAAATAAGGAATGCATAGATGATACACTTCCAACAGTGTCACAGGCTACACTGACTTGACTCACACACCCGAAGAGTAGTATGTAATTACATTTTGTTACAGTAAAAAGACAAGATTGTTCAAAGTCCACATTGCTAGGTGCAGAGACAGATGTTTTAGAAAGCAAATATTACTTCACTGGTGCAAAGACCTGTAAAGACTCTTTTCCTCAACTAAAACAGATTAATACTCTAATGTTGGTTACTTAATTTCATCCTTTTTACATGTACACATTCAGCAGGTTTTAACGCATATCATCGTGCTCTGTATTTTCCATAAGATTCAAAGTAGAAAAGTGCAGAAGGCAGCCCAGCTTTTTATGAAGACAGAACCATTGAGAATGCGCAACAATGTGTTTACGTGTGGATCTGGTCTGAGTTTCCATGTTTTTTGGTGTTTAGAAAAGTGAGAGGTGAACAAGCAAACTATCAGTAAGTAATACAGAGAAAAGCGGTGAGGTTTTGGGTTAAAAAAAATAATAATAAAAAGTGCATTAATCTCTCTCAATCCAACCTGCATATTTACACTTTTATAAACCAAAATTATTAGACAGGTTGTTATTTTTAAATCATTCTAAAATAGATAGGCAGAAATGTCAAAAGAAGTAGTTTTCAAGTTTTCACTTAATATTTGCAGACCAGTTATAATCTCTGAAATACTGATATACACATTATTTCAGCACTGCTGTTACAATATCTACTAGCTTATTATACTGACAGTGTTAGAATAAAATCTACTCCAACTCATTCCAACATTTGTTTAAATATTCATCTCAGATGGCTATCAGGTATTTAGGAGTGTTTAAGTGACACTGTTCCATTACAAAAAGTATAATTACTAAAAAAAAAGTCCCTAATTAACGTATGTGAACATTGCAATTTTCAACAAGTACCAACCATACTGAACATCACAACATTTTGCAGCCTCATAGCATTAGGTGAACAGTTGAGATTTCTACAAAGTTGATGTTAACTGTAATTTTGAATATTCTTAGAAGTAGATTAAAAATAAAATATTTTTAAAGATATGCAACATGCTGATGTTATTTTAGTACTACATTTACACGAAAAAAAACAATTGTAATACATGATGTACTAACTACTACCCTGACATCCTGCCACTAAGCTATACAAATTGCATGATCTTACCTGCTCGTCTGGGACCTATATGATGAGTCAATGTCATAGAAGATGATCTTTGTTTTGGTATTGTCAGCAAGTTTGCACCAAAAGACCCATTTGAATGAGATCCTTGGCTGAAAATAAAACAGTAAGAATTTTTTTTCTTTCCTACCTTGTCTTCCATTTTTATTAAATAAAATGCTTATAAAATGGCCAGTCTGCTTTGTTACAGGTCCACTACCATCCAAGAAAGAGAATACTAAAAAGAAGCCAAATTCAAGCTCAGCTAGACAATCTATGTCAGTTATATGGAATAAAAACTGCTGGGTACTAGGTGAAAGCAACAGAAAACTTCATGCAGTCCTAAAATGACACAGTAAGTATGTGCCATAGGTTTTACTTTCTAACATGGTATTTACTTTTCTTGAATGTTTTAACAAAGCAGACTATTTTCTAACATATCTGGCAACATTTAAAGTATTGGTTACTTTGGAAATACCATGACAATCCATGGCTTGCTTCTTAAATCAATTTTCCATATTTAATTTATCATTTTATTTATTATCATCTTAAAACTAAAGCTGTTTTTGATATAAAGTAATTTTGTACTTCAGTAGCTAAACTCAATTGTTGAATTATGCCATCTGCTGTACTAGGCATGAAATTGCATGCTAAAATTCCAATTATATATTTGGACGCAAGATGCAATTAAAAATAATTGTATACATATACTTTAAAGTGAAAACAGTTAATGTAAAACCAATTATTTCATATCGGTATATGGGAAAACAGTATTTGCCAAAACAGATTTAATCTTGTTTAATCAAATTTCAGACAAAAGTCAAATACAGAAATAATACTTGATCTCCCATCATTTGTTTAAATATACAAATATAAAAAATGAGTTAAAGAATAAACACAGTTTTATTCCTCTGAAGTCTGATGCTGACATGTTAGTCAACTTCCAAAAACGTTTTGGTTGACAACTGGGATAGATTAAACTTTTCACTATTTGTACGCCGTTTAGCTATCATAGCTTACATGTGTTCTTTTAAAGCACATAAAAATGCTGCAACAGTATTTAGTGCAGGAAGACTACATATTAAGCAAGGTCAGTTCATCTTGAACTAGTCTTTGAGAAACCAAATCAAGAATTTGCAGGCAAATAAAAAAGCAGCTCTCAAGAGTTGCTTTGAACACTGGATGGATGGATAGAAAAAAATTCTGGAACATTAAATCAAATTTTGTAGCAATATTAATTTATTGTACCACTATGTAATATCTTATCTTTCTCAACTCAGTTAGAATTCAGTTGAAAGCAGTCATTGTATGTAGAAAAGTATTTTGATTTTTTTTTAAGCTTTCCTCCTAGTGAACAGTTTGCTATTTCACTCTCCCTTTCTACTGTTAGCCTGCTCCTCCTTGCTTCTCTTCTAACATTCACTGGGTCCTTCATTGGGCTGAATAAGCTCCCCAAGGCAGGAAAAACTGTCTTTTTATTGCTGTTATTTTTCTGACAATTTAAGCGGCTGACTCAAGAGCCAGAGCCAATGGCACAAAGTGCTCTAGGAATGCAGGGCTGCCACTTTTGGCAGCAGAACAGCTATGCCAGTTCAGCTATTTCATCTAACTGTATCTGTAAGGTAAACAGCCATGAGGGATTTTGATATGATTAGAAGTCAAAGGGAACCTGATAAGAACGATCACTGGAAGATGGAAGGAGACAGGGACAGTGCCAGTGTTGGCAAGAACTCTGAAGGGCAGGACACAAACCATAAATAACCGAACACATGGTCTAGGGCTGTATGGGGGTGGACAGGAGGAGGTATGGGGAACATGACTAGCTAGAAGTGCTAGTCATCAGGGTCAAGAGATAATTTTAAAGTGATGAAGTATGAGTGAGGGTATTTCCATATTGCTACTTTTAATTGAGTGAGCTCGAGTAGGTTCTTTGATCCATAGGAGCTGTAAGGAAACCCTCTGTAAAACTACACTGCGTCTGCACCAGATGTGCTGAACCTCAAACTGAAGTCCCACGGTTTGTAAGTTTAAAGCGATTTCTCTGGTCTCTGGTTACTTCCAGTGGATATGACTGGGGAGATTCTTTCAAATAGGGATAACCAAATCAGCATAAAAAGACAATCTTTCAACTACTATCATCTTCAATTATAGTTTATGCACAAACCACAATTAAGTTTTACTATGTAAAAACTTCAAGAATATATTTTACTCAAGGAGAAAAAGCCACTGATGAAGGCCAAATTACTTCAATGGTTCACTTTAAAATTAAATACCATACTGATAAATAAATCATGGGACATGGGTATTTAAACTGTCATCCAGTACTAGTAATTATCAGTTATCAGCATAACTTATATTTTCTTTTAAAAAAAATGTGTCTATTATACTTTCCTTATGACCTATGTAAAACCACTACAGTTTTAAGAGATACCAAGCATTTTAAAAAAAGGAAAAATAAAAAAAGGCAAAACCACACACATTTTTATGGATTTAAACTGCAACACAATTTCAAACATCTGTTGTATTTTTCTTACAAGTATTGAGGAAAGCCATGCACATTGACACATTCAAATAAAACTAAATGTGTGAAGTTCACTCATATACAACATTAAACAAAACCAAAAAGTACATTTGTTTAATCCTAATTCAAAATGTAATCTTAATTCTGGAAATAAAAGCTTTATTTGCACCATATTGACTAACAAGTAGAGAAGAGATACTTGCTTAATGACTGTAGGAATAATAAACGTTATATCATATTTTTAATTAGAAAACAAATTGTGGGGTATGTGGAAATTGGAAAGTGATACATATTTTAAGTAAAAAGGAGGAGGAAGTCAGTAAAGGTTTAGAAGTTAAACTAGTTTGTCTTGCAATAGTGTATGATGGACTTTTTTTTAATTTCCTATTAAAACTGATATGCAGGCCTACTTATTATGACAGAGCATGCCATTCAGCCTCAGAATGACCTGATTACTTGAGATCAAACAGTTACAAAGTATAGTACATAATTAACTTGAAACATTTTCCAGTTTATGCTGGCAGAATTTGGAGACTTAATTCACAAGATTCTACATTAAATACTTCTGCTGCCAACTTCCAATGTTACAGACATGAACATTTTAGAAAGGGTACATTTATTATTGCCTTTGAAATGTGGTTAAGTGCTTACCTTGATGTGTTATATTCCTGATGAGACCTCTTGCTGTTACTCCGTTCCCATCTAGATGATGTTGATTCTATAGGTGGAATGCCAGAAACTCCTGAAGTTCTTCTCAGCTGTGGTGTTGGCAGGTTATTCCTGCTATTTAATCCCTGCTGAGTAATTTAACCATGGTTAAAATCTATATAATTAAAAACAGACATTAAAATTTTATTTATGGTTTGTGAAGACTATTGTTCATTTTTTATAGTGAAATGGTAAGTATGGTATCTTACATTCACTCTTATTGCTCAAGAAAATAAAAAAGGATGCAATCAAATTATTTTGCTCACTAGGAACAATTATTTTTCATATCTCTTTTTTGCTTTCCCCAAATTAAAATATGTAAAGATACTTGTACTCTGAAATTCATGTTGTCCAACAATAACTCTTCAGAGCTTTTAAAAATGGAGATCTTCTAGAGACAGTCAGTTGTTGTAGGATTATGGATTCTTTCTTTACGCATCCCAATCACATGACTACACAGTCAGCTCTCAGGATAGCCTGAGATTTTGATAACTCAGACGCTGAATATTGACAGTGTGAGTATTGTGGGTCTTGTGGAAAGGGTGATGCAAAATGCACAGGGTCAGTTCTGGTCCATCAAGGCTCCCTCTCTGCTTCCATACCAGCCCCACAGCAGCCGGGAAGCTTCCCGGGGCCCCTCACCACCCCCAGCATGGAGGCTGTGGTAGCTTAGGCACACTGCAGCCCAAACACTGGGAACCACCGTCATACTTGAACTCAAAGCCCTCTGCACAGCAGGGCAATGGCACTCAAACAGTCCTGTATGGAAATAATTCAGGACTTACTAGCTCTGCCTTACTGAAATACCCCAGAAAAGTATATCCATGTTTAAAGAACAACTAGCAGAACCTACCTAATAGAAAGGGTATGATCACTGAACTGAAACTGCAAAGCCAGCTCTGGTATATCTGCATCCATTGCACAGATAAACTATGCATTGTATTTTAAACAAATTATATGTATATATACACACATATATCTATCTATATCTGCATTCAGTCCGCAATCCACTTGTTAACTCATCCCTAGATTTGGTGATCCTCAGTGGAGGGAGGAGTGGGTGGAGGGAGAATATTCTTCTGCATAATACAGATGTGTGTAATCAGACCTTGCAAAGCAAAAAGGATGTCAGGAAAAAGTGTTTGAAACAAAAACTCCAAAGCAGTATTTGCAGTATTGAGTAAGGTCTGCAGAGTCACGTGTGAGGACAGGTGACCCTTGGATAGATACTACCACTCCAAAAGTCTGGCAGTAATAATGACTTTGCAATTTTAAGCTTCATCAGGTGGTCAAAGATCACACTTAACTCACAAAGCTATTACATATTTCAAAAAAGTGAAAGAGCGTTGACACAAAAGAATTCAGTCTCTTACCCTGAAAAATCAGACTGTTTTGAGTCCTTGATATGGGATGTACCTTGACTCTGTTTGCTTTGCTGCAAAGCTGTAGTCACAGCCAGAAAGGTGGAATTGGACAGGCAGAATAAGACCACCATACTGCCCACAGAAACATGCAGCAGTCCTTAACAAGCCCTACCAGAAAGAGAAACAGAGGAGCGTATTCTGTATGCTGTTGTACAGCGGTAGTGCTCGCGGGCAAAAATGGACTTCTCTGTCAGTGGACCACATCAATCTAACGTGCGTGCTCTCTACAACATGAGGAGCACAGCTGAAAATCCCCAACACTGGAGGAGAAAGGTCCACTCCCCGAAACAAGTGCACATGTTAGCACAATATGGAAAGAAGGCCCCACCACCTGCACTTACGTTTTCTTCTTCCTGCCTACTCTAAGAATGAGGGGACACTGGGGATATGACAAATATCCAGAACTTTCCCCTGCTAGATAAAGAAGCAGAGAATAAACAAAACGTGGGTAGCAAAGGACTAAGGAACGCCAGATCAGCCTGTGCTAGCAAAGTCACTGGAAATCATTATACAATGGGGAAAAGTTGCTCTGGAAACAGAATTTAGACCATGTCAGAAATCAAAGTTATTATGAAAAGACTTTCAGTTACCAGCAATAACAAGGCCAGGAGGCAAGGGATGTGGATACTCATGTGCTTGTCTAGACAACTTTTACTTGCCTAAAGTGTGAAAACTTAAAATCATGACTGTTGATAACACCAGAAATCCACCAATCTGGCAAGCAGTCTACCGTCATACACTAGGAAATCTGGGGACGGTTCTGCCATGATGGAAGTGAAAAGTCTCTCTATTGCAGAGCAGCCCTGAGATGTTTTTTGTCTAATTAAGATTTCTTTTTTCTTTTTTTAGGAATTTAAAGAGACTGATCAGTGAATGGCACCAACTGGGTAGTTTACACTTTCCAAGTTATTGACTACCAAGAAACTCAGAGTGAAGAGTTAGTATTAGATAACCAGTTATTGCTAGCCCAAGGTCTGAAGCACAGTTTCAGTTTCCTTCTTTCCTTTTCTTTTTTTTTTTTTTTCCCCCCTCTCTCTCTACCAGAGAGAACAGGCAGTTCCTCATCAGCAGTGAAACAAATTATAACTGAATGCACTTTAGAAGCCAGTCAAGAAAGAGAAATAGAGATGTACATAATCCTCAGCAAAGAAACAACTTGTTTGAAATATGGAGGAGACCTTTTATATTCCAAGTCAGGGAAAGACAGAATGGGAACCTTTCAAAATATAGTCTGAAAGGTCCCATTTTGAAGAAATACTTTCTTATTATTTTCTTTGGTGTGTCATAATCTGGAGTTTGTGCTGATTTACCTGGTTTTTGAAAGAAAGATAAATCTTTTTCTTTCTTACAGCAACATACATAGGGGTAGATCTTTGGTATATGTTTAGGGGTAAGCCAAAAGTCAAACATTTATTGAATGATAGTGACAAGGACTATTTTATCCACCAGGCAAATTAATATACAGAGAAAACCTCAAACTTAAGGGAAGAGTTACTTTCAAGAGGAGGAAAAGAGAATAGCTGTGAAAAAACATAATCTTTCAAAGTCACATAATCTTTATAAGCAGTCTTCAGCAATGAATATTTTTCATTTCAAACAATTCTGATTAGCTAGATAAGACATTTTAAAAATCATGTTACATTGTCACATTCACATAAATTATATTTTTCACACTGGTATACCAATCCTTAGCAGTTTTCAAAAAAATCCACAAGGAAAAACATATATTGAATGAATAAGATCCCTACCCAACTGATTTCTGCAGATATCCATGTGACATTCCAAGGAATTTCATACTGCAATGATCCTGCAGGATCTTCCACAGAGTGATCTATAGACACTGAGCTTGTCCTCAAAAGCATTTGTCTTGACAATCATTCCCAAGAGACATTTCACAGGCTCAGTCTGGCTCAAGGCAGTTTACCTGGCTCCAAAACTCTAAGCCCACAAGTTGATCAATTTGGGCCAAGCTACCCACCGCCTGGAAATGGAAGCAACTACAGGGCAGGGACGTCCCAGACCAGCCTCCACAATAAACAGCCTCAAGCTGTCAATACCAGGCTGCCCTAGAATTATTAGCTCTGGTGCACTGCAGCTGAGTTTCTACATTTGAATGTTTTCCACCACATTCCTTAACATGTCACATAGTAACTACATTCTTGCTTTCACTATCATAATGGATAAGTGACAGTAGATTTACACACTGGGCCCACAACGTGCTGTGCTGCACAGAAAGAAGAGATTTTTTTCCATTTACATAGCTGATTTGCTTCTGTCTGATGGCTAGTTTGATGTTCACAAGAGTAAATTTCTTTGGAAAAATAGGTCAATGAAACAGCCACACTGACAGCAGACTGTTAGATTAAGAACGTGGGAGAATCAAGAACAGCCCTGTTTGTACCATATCATGAGAATATAGTGTCTTCATTTTATACTTGCTTTTAGTTTTTTTAATCCTGTTTTTATTTCAAGGAATCACACGTTCAGAGTGCAGACCAGTGCTTTTATCTGTCTACTCATCAACCACTTGAATTTGCATTTTAGTACCTATCTACAATTCATTCAATGTGTTTTCACAGCTGCTCTCTTTTGACCTTAAACGTAGTTCACAGGTACTTAGTAAAGAAGCTACTATACATAAAGGAGCATTATTCCCAGGTGAATTTTCCTTGATAATTTTTTTTAAAATTGCAACATAGACATGAATGAAAATTAAAATAATTTGACCTTGAGCAGCTTTCGATCTCCTTTCTCAGCAAGATCTTCTATTTCAGGACAGGGGAAGAAACCATGAAATGGTGTGAATGGACTAGCCTTTGTCCTGCATGTGCCTGAGAAAGCACCAATCAAGCTATTAATGCTTCGAAGGGAAGAAATCACTTGTGGTGGAAGGGATGGGTCAGTCAGGAGATCTGTTAGCATGCTCCGAGTCTCGTTTAGTACTGAAAGATCAACTCCATTTCCACCGCCAGCATTCTAGAATAGATGGAAATGTTGCAAACTATTAATATGTCAAAATATTTCACAGGATTCTAAGTTTTAAATAAGCACCTTATCCACTGCAATTTTAAAAAATAAAAAAAAAAATCCAATGCATTTTTCTTCTAAAGAAAATATACACATATAGACATATTCAGACACCAATTTTTGCAGGTTTTTCACACAATTAAAAATATTTCGGAATTCAACATTAGCTTGCATCTTATTTTTCTCTATTTAAAACAAAGATCTGGTGCTAATTTTTTTATCTCAATTCTTCATTACTTTGTCTCATAATTACACTTAGTATTCTATCTCTTCCAATAATATCAACAGAAATTTTGGTGGCCAAACTGTTACAAGGCTCTTATAGAGGTGCAATTTCCACAGCCTCATTACTTTTATTAACCCTGATTCTACTGAAACAAATCCTAACAATTCTGTCAAAAAAGTGGTTAGTTTTCATTTGGCATAATTCTCTGAACAGGAACAGCAATAGCTGATTAGATGCAACTGCTGATACCAGAGAGAGGGGGAGAAACAAGGAATCAAGAAAAAAAGCTGAGAACCTGGTAGACCTGAGTTTGGTGACATTGCTGGGGAATAACTCCCTAACCTTATGCTAATGGATATTTAAAAAAACCCACTCCCACCTTAGTTAGGTTTGAGATTGTTCTCTTATACACTACAGAAAGTAGGTCCCTGCCAGCTTGGTCAGAACTGCTAAATATCAAGCCTTTGCTACACAGAGCTAAAATGTATGAGGACAATTTAGGCAAATAAAACATCAACAGAAAAACTGATATCTGACAGTTTACGGTGAACTCTGTACTCAATCAGATTTCACATAAGAATAATTAGATTCATTATACACTGACCTGGTAATAGGGCTTGTACCACTGCTTCAAATCCCAATCCCAAAGTATCATCTGAAAAGAAAAAAAAAAAAAAAAAAAAGAAAAAAAGAAGAGTAATAAGTGACATGCTAATGTTGAAAAACAACAAGGGAATAACTGTAACTTAGGCCATTTTCTCAGTTTATGCTACCCCATTAAAAGTCCTAAAGAAGAGTTTGAAGAAATTACAGGCAACCAAGGTATCTCAATGACAGAATAATTATATGGCCTTGTTTCAATACTTCTGGATTGTTTATAAATCATTTAACATGTACACTAAAGTAGCTGGTGACAGTGCTTTCCTGCTTCTATTCACCTCAATTTATAAAAGCAAATCTATCCTAAAACCTCCAATATATTTTATAATATTTTTCTTTCCAGAATCATTCAAACAGTAGCAATTTTGTAAATACAGTGCAGAAAGTACTAAATTAACATCATTTATTTTTAAAAAAGGCAAAAAGCTCCTGAATATCTCAGGGTAAAAATCAGTAATTTTAAAAGCATTTTCTTGCAGCAAGTTTTGTTAGGTTTTGCTTGAATATGGTTACAAATCTACATGTTCTGAATAACTTCACAAACCCACCAAACCCACAAAAGAACGTCAGCAACACAATCCGAAGATACTATCTGCTTCAAATACGTCAACAGCACTCCCTTAATTTTTCTTCTATACTGACAAAAAATAAAAACAGCATACAAGAAATGAAATTCAGGTGTCTGTTTTGTTTCAAAAGTGTTCAGTCTTTGTGATTTCTTGACAGGTTCTAACTATTCTCTGATAAATCAACTGATTTGCACAAGATGCATTTACAAATTAAAAAAAAAAAATTAAAGATAACCCTTTTTTTCCTCTTTCCGTAGCTACAGAGCACAAATAAAGTGCCAATACTCCACTGGGTAATTCATATTCTGCAGTCCTGTAAGTTTTTCCTGCTTATTTTTATAGGTGAGAACTATGTTTGGTTTTGTTCTTCTAAGACTAACAGCTCTTTCGTGGAGAAAACACAATGTTCCAGGCTGGCACTTGCCCAGCAGAAAGTGTCGATAAAGAAACACAGGCTGACGTGTCAGCAGTACCCCGGCAAGGGCAGCACTTAAAGGCTCTTTTTCTCTTCTGTTATCTTCATAGAGATACCATTAAACCATGTTTAAAGTTAATAGCTATGACACCCACTTGCTATGAAAAGTGAAGAGATCTATCATTAAGCATGTGCTTAAGCTGGGTGTAAGTTATGCTATATCAGAAAGTCCTATTGTGTAAAGCAAGTAGATCTAAATCGAGAATTAAGAATTTAAGAATTTGTATTTTGGCGGGTTTTAAGTGATTAATCTAGCTACCATCTTTTTTTTTTTTTTTTTTTTTTCTAACTGAGCATACGAGATGACTGTTAGCCTGTCAGTGACAAGCATTAAGATAACGACCAACATTGTCTGGCCATACCCATTTTGCATGATGCATTCGGTTTTAGCATGATCATTGTAAAGATGAAGGGTTTTTTCTTCCATAACACACTAGAATGAGTTGTCCATCTGGGCACATTGGTGGGGTTTTGCTGGGGTTTTCTTTTGTTTGTTTGTTTGGGGGTTTTTGTTTGTTTTTTGTTTGTTTTTTTTGCGGGTTTTTTTTCGAGTTTCTCTTTCCAGATTGACATTTATTTATTTTTATCAACCATCAGTAAATCTTTTGGTTTCATTTTGTCCTCCTAAGCTCGGACGCAGAGACTGCATTAATCTGCTTCGCTGACTTTTGACTCGACCAGCAACAAAGATCAGATGTCCACACGAGTTCTGTTAGTTGTATTAGCAACCTTTGGTACCGATGGGCCACAAAGTTGCGTCAGCTTGCTTGCAACCTTGCAACCTCCATTAGGGGACACAAAAGAGGTTTCCCTCTTCTAATATTTTTCTTTTAATCATGTGGTACTTTAGCTAATCTTAATTATTTGTCGTAAATAAGATCTTAATAAAATACCAATGCTCTTGCTAACTCCAGAATGTTTCTGTACCAAATCTTCAACTACTTTTACTGATGCAACCTCTTTTATTCATCCTTTAAACTGTTGGGAGCTTCTGTGTATATGTATGTACGCACATGCATGCTCACATAAGTTATACTGTTATAATTTTGAGGGTCAATCTATACAACTAAAAAAGTTCAAAATCTTCCCTTTGGCTTTAGCCCTGCTATATTAAAGAAACAGGCTCAAAGTTGCAAAGGCAGAAAACATTCAGTGGAAAGTGTTACTGCTATATCTTCTGTCCCATACTCACCCAGTATATAGAAGGTAAAACAATGTACGCAGCTCACACAAAGTCTACTTCCATCGCAAATAATGGTTTGATATTTTAAATGGCAGGTCACCATTTTATACACAATTTTATTTAAATGAAAATTTTCACAGCTTGGATTCAGGATTGAAAATTTTATGTTGTCATTTAAACCAGAAGATTTAAGCTTCTCCACTGATACCAATTTTACAGCAAACTAAAACACAGTTTTGAAATAAACAGAATTTAAGTTTACTGTATGTTGCCAAATGATTATTTATTTTTTAATCATCACCATTAATTAGAAGTCATATCCCCTGAGAGAAGACAGGTGAAGTATATTAACACAGCTAGCAGGCTACCACAGCCTACATTAGCTGTAAAATTTTGAGGGCTTATTCTACCTGCCATACGTTGAAGTAATTAAAATGAGCTGATGAAAATGTTAGGCACAAAGTAGCAATGTCTTCTACTAAGCACAATGGAAAAACCGCAGATCGCTCTACAAGGAATATTTTTCCATGGTAAATACAACTCGGTACCTCTCTGAACCACCCAAACCCTTGCAGGTTAACATAACAATGCGAGGGGGGGCTATGACCTTCGGCAGATGCCTACAGCAGACCACGAGGTGGCACTCAAATCCATGAGCCTGCCCCGCAGAGCCCGCCTGGGGAGGAAGGAACAGAAACCAGCAGCCTCGTCCTTAACGCACCTTCTGCAGAAGCGAAGTGGTTTGAGGGACAAGGCGGGGGTGACGCTTTTAAAGGTTAACAGCTGATAAATTCTGCTGCTTTACAAAAACTTCTCTGGTCAAAGAAGAATTTACTCCTTACCATTCTATTCAGAAGGTAACTGCAGGAAAACCATGCTTTGTTTCTCGCTACCTACCAGGCTTAGCTTAATTAGCCCAACTCTATGTCTTGCAAGTTAAATCTGGAGTACTAAAAAAGCAGCATTTTTGGCATTATTTTTGTTGAGAGTTTGGCAGTCAAAGCTTTAACTAATTGCTGTGCATCATCAACAAAAGTTGCAAAGTATCCCCAGAGCTGCATTAATCTTACAACAGGAGTAAAAAGGATACAGTTCATTTTGACTTAATGTGAACAGAACAACAGACCTTAAAATAGGTCTTAGGCAGACCCTTAGCAATTTTTGATTTTGCAACCATAAGACTTGTTGCAGAAAGATTTGTACTCTGTAATACTAAGATTTTGTAATCCATTGCACATAACATTCCTCCTCACCTCCTCCAACAACAAACACCTGATCTAGGAGGGACTTGAGTCATAAAAGTTCCAAGCTACAACTTAAACCTCTGCTTAGCAACACACACACTTGAGCTTTTGAGCATCCATCGTCAGTGCTGACATCACAGCAATCAGACATCTGGGACCTCCTTTGAAAACAAAACTGCAGTGTGGTCCAACATTGCAGATGAACTTCTGAAAGGTGAGAAATGCATAGCCCTCCCCCCATAACCTTGTATACTGAATTACCAGCCAGCTTGGAGGAGAAGTCCTCCTGTTAGCCTGGCTCTAACCCCAGAGTCTCCCAGCCCATCCAAAGAGCAATGACCATAGTTCCCTGGTTTTATATAATTGCCTGTCAAGCTGATCAGGGTTTTGAAGGACAGTTAATAAAAAACAAAACCCCGCACATAACACAGTGCTATGCCTTGTTCTTTAACTGTCAAAGTGTGTATTATGTTTAACTATAATAATTGAATCTATTTAGCCTATGAAATAAATTTCAACACAGTTAAAGGAAGACAAGCTGGCTTACAAAAACCCTTTAAGTACAAGCGACATTTTCTGATTTGGCCGCCATCGGCCAGTGACGTGTTTAGGTCAAACTGAAACATGTCACTCAAAACAGGCTGAGTATCAACAGAGGGATTTACATCACTGGAAGCAACTTTTTTAAAAACTAAAAAAGTTGTTAAAGCTCAATAAATCCTCCACAGAGTTACTATTCTGAAGAATCTTAGAACCATAGAACGGTTTGGGTTGAAAGGGACCTTACAGATCACCTAGCTCCAACCCCCCTGCCATGGGCAGGGACACCTTCCACCAGACCAGGTTGCTCAAAGCCCCATTCAACCTGGCCTTGAACACCTCCAGGGATGGGGCATCCACAGCTTCTCTGGGCAACCTGTGCCAGGGCCTTACCACCCTCACGGCCAAGAACTTCTTCCTAATACCTAATCTATATTCAGTTCTGTGGATGTTTAGTCAAACCTATGGAGATTTAAAATACATATCACTTACTGGAAATATGCAGGAAAATTGACAGTAGGCATCAGATATTACCCTTAGTTTATGTTTTCTCAAACAATGAACACAGTATTTCTGTATACTCCAGAGGAATTGCCATGCAATTTGAACACAAGAATTTTAGAATCGACACATCTGACACTATTTGTAACCCATCTATCCACTGGGGGGGGAAGAGGTGAAGGCCCCAATTGTTGAATATCAACCCAAGAATTACCAAAATTTAAGGATTGCCCCTTTGCAAAGCACACATTGTAGCAACATCAGAAACATTTGTTAAAAAAAAGTACACAAGGAACACAGTAATAAAAGCCTTCCCTAATACAGCTTATAGATCAAACAGCAACAGGAACAGATATATTAATTTTTACAAAGGAAAAGGAAAAAAGTGCTCAACTGAGAAGTTTATAATCTAAATAAACTAAAAACAGATGAGAAGTGGGAGAAGACAGCCAATGAAAACCAGCAGAGCTTCAAGGTTTTCTGTTTTGTTTTTAATGATTTTTCTATATAAAAAGTTATCTTTCCCATCACGGCACAGCCAGTATTTCCAGGGCCTGTAACAGATGTGTCTTTCATAAGCAAGTTGATGCCATGGAGGGTGGAGCTGTTTTGGATCTTCTTTGCCCGAGTGCCACAGCTCCATTTGGCTAAAGTCATGTTTGAGGAGTATTTTAAACTTCTAAAGGTTTAAGCACAATAAAGCCTATGGGTTTCACTTTTCTCAAGTTATAAACCACTAAAATTACTATAGAAGTACAGTAATCATTTTTAAACATTTTTTAAAAAAACTTTAATGCTCAACTCAAGCTATATTTGGCTAGATAACTGTGTAATGATATTTTCAGAATAATTTAACTTATAAAATACAAAATCATATCATCTTAGCTACTCAAGAATTACCTGTGTTTGTGCAAAGTTATACTAAGGACAATATTCATACTTACATAGAAATTTAAAATACACAGCTACAAAAAATGTTTGAGCTTAGAAATCTAAAAATCAATTTTAAAACTAGAATATAACTGTTACATATGCTCCATAACCCAAACTGAAATGTGCGCACCATCGAAGGCCATATAAACAATGTTAAGATTTGTAACATTGCCATTTGATTGCCTAAATTAGATAAGTGGGAAGTTTTAGTTTCAATGACAATACCGTCCAGGAGATTCAGCATGTACTTTAATGCTTGTTAAGAAAAGAAAACTTGCCCATTTGACACCACCCATTCACATTCCATGCTCCAAAATTTTAATGGAGAAAAAATGAGTACAAAAATTAGTTTCTACTTCTGACCAAGTCTTTCATTGATCAAATATAAAAGATTCCTAGTTCCTAGTAGCATCTGTTTGACACCATTAGGCATTAGCTCCGTAAATAAGTATTTCCATAGCAACCAAGCATAGAATTAACTAAACAATGAAACTAACACCATAGCAACTTGATTCAGAAATCAACTCTGTAAAAAACCACCTCATTCGAAAGCAAAATTCTACAACCAGATGAGAAACTAATTTATTGTAAAATACGAAAAAGGTTACATTACATCTCCATCTCATTTCACGACTGCCTTTCAAACAAGACTGATGCTAGATTCATTGCTTTTATTTCTAAATTAGTCTTTTGTAAGAGCTTACAATCAATTAGCTTTTTAAACCCATGTAACTTAATGATACAAAACCAAACAGAGCAATATACAATGTAGAAGTCTTGGTTTGTTTATTTATTTATTAGGATTTTTTCCCTCTCTGAGTAGAAAAGGTAGATTTTGATAAACAGTATGTTACTAAGTACTTAAGTTGTATTCAGTATGAGACTAAACATGATGCAACCAAAGAATGACTGTGTCAAAGCAGAGGTAGCATTGTTTAGATAATACAGACAACATTCTGTTGTGAAATCTTGCAGGCCAGAACAACAGCCACTTGAGTACATTATGGCAGTCAAGACAAAATACAGCACTTGGAAAAGCATTCAATATGATACTTAAGGCATTTAGAGTCATGATTACATTTCTGTACCCACTAAACCTTCCCATGAAAATGAATGGGACAGGAAAAAACTAGGATATTTTTGGAATCCTAATGCTTATCACTTTCTGCCTCTATGCAATTCATTTATCCAAGGTTGTAAAATGGATAATAGGTTGTGAAATCTGCAGATAGCCATAGTCTTTGAAAAGAAACTGTGCGTGCTTTCATGGTTCTGAGGTCTGGATACGTGTACTGAAGGAAAAATCTCCTATCCTAGACTCTGTTGTTGAGTCTACTGAACTCTTTCATAAAAGGCATTATCTTCACTTTCTTAAGTCTAAAATCTTCCTTCAGTAGAAGGAGACTTGCTTCTACTTAATTGCTTTAGTTAATACTATTTTATACCTTAAATAGTGCCTGCAACATATTTGGCATACATATTTGGACACATAAGAACAACACTGGAACATACAGGTGTCTGGCCGTCATTGTGTTTTCACCAGACTCCACAGTATTCTGATCTTCCCTGCAAAAACGAATCTTTGACAAGAGCTGCACCTAAGTAAACTTTAACAAGTCACATTAGAATCTCCCCGTATTTAGTTACAGTTTTCAGTAAGTTTGTCTTCAGCACAGATACAAAAACAGAGCAAAAATGCCCCACTGTTATGCTAAAGTTTCAAATAAGCCTTCAGCAGGCTTATTCTTCAAGTTAATATTACTCCCTGCAAGCGGAAAAATATTTTTGTTTGGTTGGGTTTTTGTTTCTTTTTTTATGTGTTTGTTTTGTTTGCTTGTTTTAAAAAAGACATGCTACTTCTGCTTTTGTAACCAGGAGTATCAGCAGGTCAGCTTCTACTCCGTCTGCTGTAGAAAGTTTTCAGTTTTCTTATTGCTTGTTATGTTTGCTCCAATCTGCCTTTTAATACTTTTAAAGATCTTCAAATGTTTCAAAAAGGTTCTAAAAGGTGTTTTGTCTATCAAGGGAAAGTAGGGTTTTGGTTTTTTTTCTTCTTATGTAGGTAATGAAAAAAACTGGCTAAAACCACACTTAGGTCATTTCCTGTTCCTTCTAGGTTTTGTCAGACTCGCACGTCAGAGTAAAGGCCAACCGGTAATTTATGGCAACTGGGGGAGGGAGGGCAGAGGGAAAAAGCCTGCTATGTGCAGATCCTTTAATTGCCCATTATAAGCATTTTCCTTTAGAGCATGTGGTTCTAATCACCATCAAAGAAAAGAAATAGTGCTAGGTGGATTACTTCTCTGATCCGGTACAGTTGCTTCGGTGTTCTGGCATTCTGTACTTTTTACTGTCATCCAAAATCTAAACCCATTTTTTAAAGTTGTATTTATTTTACAAAAAGCAAAATCAAGAAATTGCTCCCCAAACATCCTTTTCACATTTACCTATTGGCATTATTTTACAATTACACATATACCCATATATACAATTATATATATAGTTAAAGCCTTTACTGCTGTGCTGACACACAGTTAATGTATCGTGTTGGAACAGATGGACAGAGCAACCTTAAATTTTATCTTTTTGCAATAAAAGGATGTGCACAAATCTTATGCTGAAGCATTTTACTGTATGCTGATATATTCTTAATGCAGTAACTAACAACACCTACTAGAGATGTACCGATTTCCCCCTCTAACTTCATTTTTTTCCACCTATTACACTAAAGATATAGGGATGAATCACAGATCTTTTTATTTTCAGCGAAAAGAAACTATTTCATATGACCACAAGTGGGGTGGTTTTTTTTTTTCAGCACAGAGCTGAAAAGGAGATACTGAATTTTTCACAAAGATTTTAATCACAACTTTCTCTTTAAAATCTCATAAAAATACTTACATTTCTCCTCTCTCCCCAAGTCCCCCTCTAAAATGAGCAGCATAACATTAAGCTGCACAAGTCTCTCAGCCAAAAATTAACATGACTGTGGGAATGGTTCACATCAAATGAATTTGACCAAATGATCATCTAGACCAGTATCTTGCAACTGACAGCAGCAGGCACCTTAAGAATACTCTCAAGTAAGCAGTGCTAATTCTCAGAATATTCTTTCAGCCTCAGCAGCACAGCTCAAGGAGCCATATGTTGTATGCCTTTGTATATTACAAAAGTCAATAGATTTTTCACCTTTGCATTTCTCTGATCATCTTTTTAGAATACACCTAAACTTCTGACAGATCCAATATCATACACAAAGGCATTTTGCAAGTTAAATACAGATTATGCAAAGTTCCCTTTCATTCTGAATCTGTCAAGGCCAAATCCATACAGTGAGGAAGCAAACAATCAGTAACACTTTCATGCAGTCTACCCACTGAACAATTTGTTTTTGCAAAAGCTTATAGCTGTTCTCCAGCTAACTTCAGGCACAAGACACAATTTTTTTTCAGACTATGAGGCTGAATTTTCAAATCCCCCAGGCTAGTTCACACAGAGACACATACAGACTTCAGAGTAACAAAACCTCTGAACACCACCACTTTTTTATTTGATTGCATTAATTGTTGTCTGAAGGATTTTTATTTACAAAATTGCCACAAGGTACAAGCTTTACACAAATCAGTGTTGTTTTCTTTCAATAAATTGATGATGACCCAAAAAGAAGTATTACAGGGACTGAAGTGAGGGAAGTAAGCTGAAAGAAAATGGTCAAGAAGCCAAAGAAGATGTCATAAAGGAAAGCAAATATTGCTGCAGTGCTGTAGTTGAAAGTTATATGGGGACTGAACTAACTAAATTCTCAGTTGCTCAAGCTAAAGAATTAAAAGCAATAATTTAAAAACAGATGAGAGAGGATAATTATGAGTCTGATTACAAGAGCAATTGTGTTAGTGAAAGTTAAATCAATATCAAACAAAAAATATCTTAATGGACAAGTTTCTGGTTGAAGAGCCAGGAAATAAAAGATGAGATCTCTTGGGGGAAAAAATACTGAAACTCTGAAGAATGTAATACAGATTGCTGTCAGAAACAGAGAAGAACAAGGGAATGCAAATTGCCAATTTACTTTTCTCTAATGCATTCATATTAAGTAGTACTTCAGTTGGCAGCTTTGTAAGCAGCTGAGAAAAAAAAAAAAGTCAAACAGTAGCAGATTTGAAAGAACATAGAAAATTTTTCCATGTAGTAATGTTGTGATACCATTCTAAATTAAAAAGAAAGAACAATTATGCCTTCCCACTTGTTGTAATATTAGATGATTACTAGATTAAATAAAACTACTTGGGGAGATCCCCTTTGTCCCCTAACGAGCAAGTCTTGCATAGATAGCTGTTTATGTCATGCTTATCTTGCATGTGCAAAGTGAACAAAGGAATCGCCACTAGCAGTACCGGGAGGGCCACATACACTGTTTCACCTTGCCTTGTGACAAACTCATCCATCTAGGGAGAGTGTGCAGTCAGACACCTCTGGTAGTCGTTACCAGTTACTAATCTTGTTGGGAAAAAGTTCTCTATGAAAAAATTGAGGGATGAGAAAGCTCATATTTCAGTTAAAAGAGGGAAAAAGAATCCCCCAAACCCTAAAACTACAGAAGTCATTGTGAAATGCAATGTTTTTTATAATGCTTAATAGCACATCCTCCTGAAATTGATTCACTTTATGGAGATGTAAGCTGAATTTCACACTCTGCTAAGATGGTAACTAAAGGTATGCTTCCAGGAAAGAAAAATCAACTCTGTCCCACAATCAACATCTCCAAAACTAGGTTCTTTTCTTCATTGGCCTTCTCGTATATTACATCCCATTCTGCTGTTCAAACTATCACAGGACTCTCCCACACCTGCATAACCTACTATATACCAAGGCAATGGAAAATGATATCCAAAAGGCTGTTTTCACTCTAGTCCTTTGACTTACTCTCTAAGCCACTTTGCTACCCTGTTCATAGAGCACAAGTTACTGTTACGTACAACATTCTTATTGCAAAGGTTTCTGAATACACGCATATGAAATTCCAGCACAAAAGAGAACTGTGAAAAATAATGATTTTGCCTTGTTCCTTATTCTAAGTAACCCAATGACTTTTGTTTCTATAATAGGTTTTCCTGTGATTTTGATGAGTGAAATTGATACCCCCCCCAAAAAAAAAAAAAAAAAATTCAAACCTTGTGATGTATCAGGTTGAGTTGATCTTGAAAATACCCAGACAACACAATTATTTTTTTTCTTTCATTTTGGTAGCATGACTCAGATGGAGAAACTAATAGGAAAGATGGAGGTCAAGATGGGTCAAGTGTCTTCCAGTGATTGTAAGACAATAAGAATAGCTCATCAGCCTTTTCTATACAAGCAGAAAAGTATTAGGATGTTCTTTTAAACTGCAAGACATTTTTAGCAAAATCATCACAATAGCAAAAGTTACATAAATGCCTACAGAGAACAACAATTGGCAGTGAGAATATCATTTGCCATTTGGGACGAGTATTATTTATAATAGAGTTGCAGTGTAGCAAGCCCAGTAAATCCATCAAATATTATAAATGCATGCAAAGTAACTTTTCCTTGGGGAACACCACTAATTTTCTCATTTCTCAGCCTTTTTCTAATATCCTTTAATGTGTTTGCTATGAAGTCTCTTTCAAACTATCTTTTCAAAACAGCTGTTAATGAAATGAACCTAACAAAGACAAGTCTACCCTCATCTGTGACTAATTCTACCAAAATCACCAAATTCAACTCTTGACTAAGATTTCCTAGAACTTGCATATATTTTGATTCTTTTTTTTAAAGCAGAAAAGGGGAAAATAACTAGAATTTAAAACTAACACTAACGATAGGAAAAATATGGGATGCCAAGGTTCCCAGCAAGATCTGACTAGAAAAATACTGTCCCAATGAGGCGAACGGAAAAGCTTTTACACCACCTATCAGATCATTGTAATTGGCTATTCCATTGAAAAAAAACAACATAATCTTTATGAAAAAGGCAAATAGTTGTATAGTTTTTTTTGTTTGTTTGTTTGTTTTAACTGAAAGCTATACACCTTGTGCTTTAAAAACATTTCCATTACAGGAATTATAGATTTCATTCTAAAATTAATACAAAAAAAGTATATTCTACAACATTTAATTACAATTAGAATTTTTTCTTTATTTGGGTATTTTTAATGTATGTAATTAACACATTCAAAATGTATATATTAATCAAATATCCTGGTAAAGCACAAACAAACTAAGCTAGGAGACAGATTGGCCAAAATAAATAATCAAATATTTAATCATGCCTGATCCAACACATGAAAGATAAGATTTTATTATAGTAACCTTCAAAGAGTAAAATCTGTACAATGTGGTATAACCAATCATGGGTTGTGTCTTGTACCACAGGCCTAGAAACTAGTAGCTATAAATCAGCTTTTAAAGGGATCCAGAAGAATGTGGGGAAACTGTCAGAGGACATGGACAAAGACTGGGGAGGGAAAAAAAAAAAAAGAAACCTTACGAAATTAATGTATAGACACACCATTTAAATGAAACAGTGACAAAAATCAGTAGGATTTTCATACATGGATACCATGCCCAACAAATCTATTAGACTCTTTGAAACAGACTGCACACACCAATAAAAGTGAATCAGTCAGCCAGTGTACTTCGATCTAAAAATCAACAACAACAAAAACCCAAACAAAAAAAAACAAACAGAAAAAATTTGAACAAAAAAAACCCAAAACAAACAAACAAACAAAACTTTGACACAGTCTCCCCCTAATACTCCTACAGAAATCACATTTACATGGGAAGAAAGGGATGGCTCTCCTCTGGACTAGCAATTTGTTAAAACACAGAAAGTAAAGAATAAGTGTAGAAAGTTCACATAAGAAAAAAAAAGGCCAATAGAGACTTCCTCAAAGATTCAAGCTGGGATCTCTCTTAATCAATCCACTCAAAACTAATTGAAAAGGCAATACAAGTCTGAAGTGTCAACATGCACTGATGACACAAAATTCCTGACGATATTCAGAAATAAGAGTTGATTGTGAAAAAGCATCAAGAGATCCTAATATAGCGAGTAAACACGCAATAAGACATTGCTGAAATTCAGTACTAACTAATGAGTAGATGCTGAGAAATACATTTTAAGCTATTTATATAGAAAGCTGGGCTCATATTACATCAATAGCAACCAGAAAGAGCATCAGCCCAATTCTCAAAGATGTTAAATGAAATATTAGAAAAAGAACAGAAAACAATGCAGAAAAAACAGTGTCACTGCATAAATCCATGCTACACCCACAGTCTGAGTGCTGCATGTAGACACAGAAGTATAGAAGAAATAAAAAAAGGACAGGCTAATAAAAGAAATCAAAGATATGGAGCAACTTCTACTGTGAAGAGCAACACTGATGGGGATCCCTCAAGTATGAGAAAAACAGAGGGTTATAACAATTCTCTATAGTTACCAATGTTATGGAGAAGGTAAATACGGAATGGTTAGTCAGTACTGTTCACAAGCACATGAATAAGGGCCATGTAATTAGATCATCTGGCAGCAGGCTTAAAACAAGCCAAAGGAGGTATTTCTCACACGCCACATAATTAAATTATTGCAGTCATTGCTGCAGTTTTTTTACAGAAACTAAATGTAACCACAGATGTTAAAAAAAAGTTCACAGAGACTGATCAATCCATGGCTACTCACCACAGCCCAGATATATCCTCAAGACAAGGACGGCCCAAGTTGTAATTTAACAAAACATGGCAGAGAACCCCAGAGGGGAAAAAACCCACTTCTGAAACAAATGCTGCTACTCACTGTTATCAAAGATAGATAAAAAAGCTGGGCTGGGTGGACCAGTTTGATATTATCTCTAATTAACGTAAAATGAGTGATTATAAAATTGGACTCATCTTAGCAATTTTCCTAGGTGCAGCAAACTGTACTATCCTTGGGAAGTTTCCTTCCGAGGCCTCTTTATGGAGTTGCTCCTCTCATCCACCTCTGTCTTTGAACTATAGGTCTCCAGCTCCTTTCTGTAAATCTCATTCTTCCTCCACTCTTGTAATTTGGATGCTTCTCCTCTTCCCCCCACCCAATAAGCTCCCAAGGGCAGCAGCAGTCTGCTGCTCCCTCCAGAGAGTTCCATATGACCCAGTCATTCCCTTTAAAAGAAACATAGTTTAAAAAAAAAATACATACTATCCACCAGATTTGTTTATATTATGGCTCAAACATGACTTAATCCATTTGTTCCTTTTGCAGAATAATGTACACTAATGATCTAGCCCTCCTCTGCAAATAACTAAGTATGTACCTTCTTCAAAATTTAAATACTAGACAAATCAAAGAGAGCTCGGAAAACCTCTATTACATTACCTTTTCAGATTTCTTGTATTTTTATACACATATATATGTATGTATATGTATATACATGTTTACACATATATATGTACATACACACAAACTCTACAGAAATAGGTATATAAAGTCTCTAATCACTTTATGAAAGTTTCTTAAAATATATCATTGCACTAACAGGATTATCACCTCTGTCATACTAGAGCATCAGCAAACTAAGTAACACAACAAAATAAATGAAGAAACACACTAAAACATCATCTTGCAAAATGCTCAGAAAATTCATAGAAAAAGCAAGCTACAGAACTTTTGCTTTTTCATTTAATGTATTTCAACTTTATTTCTCTTTACACTTTCAAAATGTGAGTATTAGACTGGTAACTAAAAATAATTGGGAGGTTGAATAGTGACAAATAAGGAGAAGCACAGCACTTCCAGCAGCACAGATCTCCAAGTAATAGAATGCAACAAAGATTAAAACAAATACAAAACTGAACCAAGCTGCAGATCGAAAGCCAGTAAAGCTGAGAACTTGCTTACAATTACACTTAACTAAACAAACACACTGATGAGCCTATTATCAGCACATCCAATTAGAACCTTACTTTCTGAAGATCCCAGTGAATTGCAAGTCTAATCTGAAGATGACAAGCACTGTCACAACTCTAACTATACCTGCTTTAAAAGCCAAAAGGTATACACCTCCAAACTGAACATTATATCACCGAATAGCTTAAAGATGAATAAGAATTCTTGAGATTAACACTTTCCTTAAAACTAGCTAGTGACCTTCAGAAGCTGCATTTGAAATTTTACATTGAAAGGTGTTTATTACTAATTACAGTCCTAAATGAAAACAAGTTCAGTTCTTTTCCTATTCTTTATCCTCCAATGATTTTACTATTACTTCTTGGAGAGAAACTAGATGAGCAGTAGCTTGAGGGAGGGGATTCTAAATTACCATTCCTTAACTTCCTATTTTCTTTCAAAAAGATTAATAAATATTTTAAATGCATTTTCCAGACTGCTCAGATTATCATACAAAGGTCCATGATCTGCTCTATCTACCTAATTGCTTATTTTTTAATTTGATAGTGATGGCTCATGACACTATGAGCACATTCCACTGTACTGGATCAAATAACCTGAAGGAACAGTTTTAAAACATAAGTTTACATGTCCTCCTAAATAAAGATGGTCATATGATAAGGAAAGTGGAGAACAGCAAATCTTCAAGTGAAGGATATTTATTCTTTTGAACCATGCTAGATTTCTTCATGTCTATCACTGCAGCATTTTCTTTGTCCAACTTCAAATAGCATAATGTAAGGTTAAACTACTTTAATTCTCATATTCAAGCAGGAAAAAGTGAGGATAACCAAAATAACCAATATCTTATTCCCCTGAAAAGTAGTGGTAAGCAGATACAGAATATTTGTCTCTTCACTCCAACTACATTATAGGAAATAATCTGTATTTAATACAGAAGTAAATAAATTTTGTAGAGAAAAAGTTCTATTTATGCTAGTGGAATTGGAAAGAAGATCACTGACATGTAAGTTTATATGTCATGAATGATACTGAAAATAAAAATACTTTACAGATCAAACGTTTCCAACTAAAGATTAAAGTCAGGCAACCATAAACTTAGAAAGGCAAAACCAGACTGACAGAACCTTGTCTGAAATATATGGAAGGAAGAAGGAATGATTTCTTCTATGGTATCTTTTTTGCCTTTCCTTTTTTTTTTTTAATCCCCACTTTTCAATCTGTCTGTACATATCATCTAACTTTTTTGTATTTGTTTCTGCCAAGAACAGTCAGCTGGCCTATAAGAGCAATTAGATCAGCAAGACATAGGCTAATTGCCATACATATAGCCAGGGATTCTGATACAGAGATCAGTCAGTAGGAAGCAGGTGTCAGGAAAAAGAAAAAAAAAAAAACACACCACCAAAAATCTCTCTCAAATTTTGAGGAAGACAGACTTTACAAAAAAAAACAACAAACCAAAACAATAAACAAACCCAACACACCTGAAAATTGCCAATGGCCTTTGCTGTTTCTTTTTTTTCTGCTTTCACATTTGCACAAGGAAAAAAAAAATCCACACCTATAGAACAGTTTGCCTTTATTTCAACCCCCTCTCTCCCTCAGAGCATTATGATTTTAATATTCCCAGGTCTACCTATGCAGTGGTGCCTTCTTGGTCAGTGACGACAGTTACGCAGGTATCAGTCAGAAACAGTAATGCTCATTAAAGATCTATTATTAACTCCAGGTTAATACAAACAGGGAGGACACTCCTCTTACTTTGGAGCTCTGTGATGGCAGTTGCCTGTATTTCCTGTGCTTCAATTATGCCACCAATTGCTGAAAGCATCTTTTAACACTGAAGAAGTAAGAGCAGCCAAGTTAAGTTTTAACAGCAGAAGATAAAACAGGATATACACAAAGTTATGAAATATTAGGCACAAAGGGACTATTTTTATTCTTTATTTACAGCAAACAGAACAGATTGTAGTAATTTCTGCACCCACCCCATAACTACCAACTGGTTTACTGTAGAGCCTATTTGTTATGAGAATGTCTGGGGCTTTTCACAGAAGCTAATTTTAGTTGAAAGACAGTATGTGTGAATGAATGTTTTAAATATTTGCTCTAGATTGTCTCATATGCAGCCTAACTAGGAGTGCTCTAAACTGCCTCATCTCTACGGACTATATGGGAGCACAGAAAACTCCTCCTCCATTAATAAATTAATGTTATTTTAAAAAAATAATTATGATTTGAACACTTACAGAGAGAGAAAGTTCATATCTATCTTCAGATTCCAACTTCCTTCTCTCCTTGAAAAGAATACACACAAACCTACAGTATCTTTTCCACATACAAAGTGGGATTGTATGACAAGTTTAGCAGAGCAGGAAGACCACCGTTACATTTCAGCATTTCCTCCTAGTAGTAAAATGAACAAATCTGGTTTTTCAAGGAAATGGAAAATATTGGGGGTGGGGTGGAATCAACAGACACCTGTCATAACCACAACAGCTAAACTATTTAAACATTTTAACAACTAAAAAGCAATTTATAAATAACATCGTGATAAAGACAGACTTTGGCTCTGCGGCCAGTTTGTAAGCAGAGCTGCTCCCAAGTACTTCTTCACAGTAAGACAAGAAGGCAATGAAACAGAGATTTAACAGTAGTCCACGTACGAAGGCAGCTTGGACCAATATTGTAGATCAAAACCTCTGACACAGCTCAACTACAGAGAATTGTTTCTCCAGGGAAGAAAGAAAACCTACTTTCTCCGAGCTGAATTTGGTTAGTGACCAATTCTGTTTCAGAGACTATTTTTCCCTCCTTTCTAGCATGTCCTAACTGGACCTGAGTTAGATTTAGAAATTTTCTCAACTTGCCACCAGAGCACGAAAGCTTAGGACTTCACTGGAGGAAATTATTGATGTTTCCTCTAATAATCCTGTATTTCTTGGAGTATAAGTCCAAATCAAATATCACATTTCTTAAATGCATGCCTTATTGCAAAGATGTACACAGAGACATGAATTTCAGAAGCAGTCTCTATAGTAAAGATGGTTCTTAAAACTCACTGGAGAATCGCAGGCACAGTCAACAGTAAAGAAGAATCTTTGAGGCACAAACTAGAAAACACAACAGCCATGCTTTAACAAAATACAGCAGCACAGGAACAAAAGAATAAACAGACAGCAAAAGTAGTAAACTGCTCTGGCTTAAAATTGCTACATAGTTTTAAGAAATGACAATTCTAGGACAAGATTTTTGGTTTACGCAGGTGTGGAGACACACAGAAAGGCAAGGTTTGTGTGTGCGTGTTCATGGATCCTGGTCGTGCAAGAAATTTTCCAGTCTCCAAAGCACTAGTATGTGTACACCTACAGAATGAACATATGGATGGAGAAGTGCAATAACAGAATTCTTAACTACAAGGAAATTGCACAAGTCTCATACTACTTCTTAGAAGCAGTTTTCTAGAAGCCTGGTGATTCAACTTCTACATGGGAACTGTGAGCATGAAGTCCAGAAGAAAAATTTACACACAAATATGTCTAAGACAGTCGAGTAGACTGTTGAAGTTTTCCTATTGTACAGTATTCCATTTCCTCTAGCTACTGCCCTTAAAAATGCTCTTACTCTCATTATATAAAGGGTATTAAGGCTCTCTCCTCTTTCTGATATGAATTCTTTTTTCCAGAACATTCTTTCATATAGAAAACATCACCAATGGTTCTTAATGTAATTTAACGTTTTCATGCTGACTACATTGTAGTGTCTGTACTGCCCTAAAATTCTTTTTAAAAAATAGAGCTGACTGTAAAATGTACTATTTAGACACTTACAAAGAAACTTAGCAGGGTGTACAAAAACCACTTTGAGACGTCATCTCATCAGGTTCTCTCTCAGAGCGGTTTGAAAAAAAGTAGCAGTGCCCTAATTTATGGGTGCTTCTCTTACAGGCCATCTGCCTCAAGCAAAACAGCTGCCCGTGATGCAAGCTGGGAAAGTAGCCAATCTGGCGTACATGCAACTATATACCCAAGAGAGCAATTAATAAGTCACAAAACAGTACCCAATTATGCAAGCATTTCTGAATCTTGGGGCTCAGAATAGGGCTGAGAGCGTAGGAGACAGCCTGAAGGAACTCTTAGCATTCAACCACAGTGTATGGATGCTGCAGCACCACCTGATCTTTCCTTCTTATCAGCTTTTAAACAAGATAAAGCGGGAAATTAAATTTCACCTAAGAGCTAGCAAGGTTTTTTTAAAAACATGAAACCAAATGACAATATTTAAATTGCAGAAAGATATCTTAAATAATTGCTTAAGTCCCAAGACTCAGGCAATGCCACCTTTCATTCAAGAAGCACAAGGCACTTATTCAAGAAAAGAGAGTCAATAAGTATGTACACAAGTGACATTATTTTACCCTACTTGTGTGAGGGAATTAAACTAAACATTGTTTCTATAGTCTTCTTTCAAATATTACCAACAGAGTTTCATGTATTTTGTTCTTAAAAAAAAATAAATTAGTAATTTAAGAACATAATAAAGAAATTCTCTTCAGCCATGAGCTGAAAAGCAGCCAGGGTTATTTTTTTTGGCAGGTAGCAAGCAAGATTCAAGCTGAGCACGTCTGAGTAAGTTTTGACAGTTGTATCATCTCAAATTAATTTTTTCAATGCTCTTTTGTTCACAGCAAGTTTCCACTAATTGTCAAAATATGTGAAAATTAAGGTCTGCACGTTTCAATCTCTGGGAGGCCTTCTCTTCACCAGGAAAAAGTCAGACTATGTTAGAGCTAAAAACATTAGCCCACACTTTGTATTTTGACAGATTAACTGGAGGAACTCTGTATTAGGAGACTACCTCCAGGTTTATAAAGAGAACACAAACTAATCCACATGCATAACAGAAAAATGAAAACAGAAGCATTATTAAACATGTAAATATGCCTTATTTGGTGGTGGTTTTCTGTTTTGTTTCTTAACATAGCAGGAATAGTTTTTTGCCAAAATATTATTACAGAACCACTGCTTGGCAACCATCACTACAGTAGAAGATATTCTAAAAAGAAGAATACAACTTTACCTCTGTTGCAAGCCTTAGCTCAACATTACTTCCCCAAGTAAGTGTATAAAAGTTACATTTTGGTTTCAAAACTAGAAAAACTGAGGTGATGCCTAAAGCAGTCATCTCTCTACCTTCTTACTTTCTCCTTTCCCCCCAAAATAGATAAAATTATTCTTAAAGCCTAGTAATTTGTTTGCACTTGTAGCAAAAATTAAAAAAAAAAATTGTTATACCTACATTTAATAAAGTGGTATACTAGAAATCATAAGATCAAAATTAGTTTGGTAAATTTTAATTCCAACAATGTAAACAACTTCAAAGAGGTATATAACAGTCATACACTTACTCCAACAAGCTACTTGGTCCAACAAGGCATGTTTAGAATAGACAAGGAGCAGCTGGAGTAAGACAGAACCATAAAGAACTCCACATATTTAGAAGCCCCAGGATAACATGGCAGAAGGGAAACTCCTGCTTGATTACTTGGTACCTGCAATGTAGTTAAAGATTTACAGAAAGGAACTCTGTTCCTCATAATGTTAGCAAATCTTTCAGAAAGGGCTCATTATTAAAGTGAGAAAGTTAAAAAACAAAATTCAATATGAATGCCTCAAAATTCATTTAATGAAATATTGTACGGTAAAAAAGCAAAAGGGAACAGTCAAAAAAATACACCAATAAATTGAAACTGAAATTGCCATGCATTTAAAATGTTTGTGACATCTTTCTCCCACAGGCAATCTCTAGCAAGTAGTAGAGCTCACACAGAAGCTTACAATGAAATCCTTAATACCGACAATTCCAAAACATAGGTGCTGGATCACCAGTAAAATAACTATGAAATATTTTTGAAATGATGCAACAGGCTCAAAAGCTAGCAGGCAAGACGGGACAGATGTACAGGCAAACACAGATACAACAAACCCTCTCCTGCACCTTTCTGCCCACAAGGCAGAATCATACAAGGTTCACTTCCTTTGGAAACTGAGCTAAAATACATATACCTCCAATACTACTTACTGAATAAACATACTTCTTCCTCTACAAGAATTGTTCTTTCTGCTCTACTAATTTCTAAAAAATGAAATATAACAGTTTAAATCTATTGCATGAACCAGAATGTCAAAATTGTGAATGACACGATAAAGCATCAGGCAACCTTCCCAGGAGCATTTCAGGGATGTAAAGGAGCTGCAGTCTCTCTCCTGCCCCTGCACCATCTTTCTATTGCTGTATCACACAGAAGTGCTGAGGCCATGCGGTTACCCCTCAGGTTCAGACAAGGACAATAGCTCTCTCTGACCTCAGCCATAGTACAGTTTTGTTACTTGTACCTTCCTAAACTTAGCTTTGTAAGTCTTAATACGTTTTGACACAAGGCACACTGTCAATACTTACAAATGCATTTGCCGCCTTTAGGTAATGAAACAATAACAATCAAACCCTTCAAAAATATTTAGATAGATAATAATTCTTAAAACTTTTATGACACAAGATTTACTCAACTGATAACTGACTTTAGAAAAACCTCCTGTAGGCATGCTATTACTTTGTTATTTATACAGATACTATAAACACTTGCCAGGAATGGTAAGTGAACCTTCAGGACAGAAATGCATATATTGAGGCCTGCCATTTACTTCACAAAGTAACGGCAGTAACAGAATCATGAGGTATAAGCTTAGGAGTGACCATTTCAGACCATCTAACAAACAAGCAGCCATTTGTCAGACACTAACATACTACAAGAGCTTGAAGGGCCATATGAACATTTTCAGTCAGCCATACCAGAGCACAGCTATGAAATTTTCCATTCCACTTCGTAGTACTTCTGATTTTATGGGCAGTTTAAACTCATAAATAATCATTTGGTATAATAACTAAATAAAAGAAAATGTTTTGGGGTTTTTTATGCAATATAAACGTTGTTTGTATAATTTGTAAAAGGGTAAGATTTCAGGTTTTGTCATGAATTCCATTTGAGCAAGGATCAAGTTTAATTTGAAAAGCAAAAACCAAGTTACCCAATTTACATGTAACAATACAACCTAAGCGTATAAAATGACTAAAGAATTACTTTCCAATATTTTTTAACTACAATAATGGCAAGCACCTTTTTTTATTTTTTTACATATTTTTTTAATCCTCCCTCTTCCCCCCCATAAGTACTTGTATGTTTAAAGAAGTTAAAACAATGACAAAGACATCTGCAGGAAAATCAAAGTGCTACAAACCAAGGAACATCAAAAGTATTATGTCAAAAGTGAACTTTATTCTACAACAACACATTTTAAGCTGCACTATCACATTTCAATAGAAACCAGTTAAATAAATTTTACCAGTTAGTTTTTCAATGTAATAGCTAATATATTTTTAAAAAAACCTATAAATTTAGCTGTATCTTTTGTATGTTTTGAGTTGCACAATCTTCCTAAAATAGAGCAACAAAACCAAAAAATTATTCATTCTTAAAGACTGAAAATATTCAGTAATTCTGTTAGTTTTTCTAGCTATGTTATGTTTGATTTTCATAAGAAATAACGAACAGAATAAAATCTTTAGTCAATTATAGAAAAATCCACAAGAATAGCTTTCTATTATTATTTTTCCCAGACAAAAAGCTACATTCAATTCAGGCCATCATTTGCTACCTGAATGTGGTCCTGGGCAACTGGCCCTGGGTGGCTCTGCTTGAGCAGGGGAGTTGCAGCTGATGACTTCCAGAGGTCCCATCCAACCTCAGCCATCCTGTGATTCTAGGAACAGCGTGACTAAGATTGGCACATAAGTCTGTGGTCCCAGATGAGATCAGATTTTTAATATTTTGAGCAAGTTCCAATATTTTTTCCCTTCATCATATAATTTCGTGGAAAAGTTATAGTAATTTGCTTGTATGTCCATGCCTGAACACATTGAATAACTTTAAAATTAGAACAGAAATTGATTTCTTAGTTATAATCTTTTGGGGAGACAGCGACACACCACCGAAGAGGTCACACCACTAATACATATATACATTGCTTGAAAAGGAGCTTTTTGCCTTGTTTGCTTTTCTATACCAGGCATTACATTTTGAAATAAAAAAGGGAGTAGATGAATACTCACTACTAAAACACAAAGCAAATGCAACCAATAGATGGTGGTATGAAAATATACAGAAAAAGCCTACAGGTCGATTTCTCCATGATCAATTTCTTAATTTTAATAAAAAATTCCAATACCTCCTTCCACCATTCTTCTTCCACTATTTGTTGCACTGATCCAAAATAGTTTTTAAAAAAAAAATAAATTGATGGCTTATAGTTATTAAATTCACATTGTTCACATTCTGGCTTTCTCACCACTGAATGAACCTTTTTGGAAGCAGGCTAATAATGCCCTTCCCAAAGAAGTTCCTGAAAAGCTTCCCTATTTCAAAATGGTCAGAGCTTCCAATATTACTGAGGCTAGCACCATGCTGCAATATCCGTGCTGGTCTTGACCTTATATGCAGTTACTGAACACTACATTCAAACAGTGTTGTCATTTGAAACTCCTAAAGGTCTAAGGACGCACCCTATTTTCAAGCCACTGTTCTGACAAACTATCTGAGATACCAGAAATCAAATAACTCAAGTAGCTTAATGCTCCCTCTGGACTTGTCAGTGATGTGTTACGGCTACTGCACTGGGCAGGTGATGCTCACAGGAAGCTAATGCTGCTCCTGCCTTTGCTCCAGCTCAGAAAACAGCAGATTATGAACCACTCCTCATCTGCTGCAGCAGAAAAATCTGAACACATTTAAAACCTTTTACCACAACTCTGTCATTTCAGACATATATCATCATGGCCACTAGGTAATTTAAAAGTACTTCAAGTTTCCCAAATCTATGTTGCACCACAGTTTTACACTGAAATGTAATATAAAAGGCCTTGAATTTGGAAAGTGGTAAGTCCCTTATCCAAACAGTACTTCAAACCTGTGGGAATGTTTCAGGGGGCACGAGGACACAATGCTTGGTTTATTCATCAGCGGATAGCTAAGGGATGATGATCTCACTCCTCAAGCATATATTCAGTGATTCCTCTTTATGGCATCATTCTATACTGATTATGTATAAAGACTGTCAAATATAAAATATTTGTTTAGTGAAACTACAAGATTGGTCAGTAATTATAGAAAAAGTTTATGTACTCCATCAGTTTGGCATGTTGGATATGGAAGAAAAATAACTGCTGTATACATAAAAAAAAGGAGACTATTTTGCCTGGAAAATGCTTTCCAGAAAGCACCCACCACCATGTCCCTTGGCTGCGGTGTTCTTTGTGGCAATAATTTAACTTGTTGTCCTCTTGAGTTTCTAAATTTTTTTAAGACAACCTGCACCCTCTTTCCTTGAAGAGCTTGGTTTCCCAAGACAGTTTCCTTAAAATCCAGTATTAAACTGAGAAGCCGCAAAACGAATCACATAAGTATCACTATTCCTGGAACTTGCAGACATGCGCGCTTTTTTTCTTCCCCTCATTCAGAGGCAATTTGTGAGTCGCATTTTATAATATTATGATAACAGAGACTACTTAAGTGGACAGATTGACAGATAATAGAAAACAAAAATATTTTTTCTTGGAGAAGACACCAGTCTACACTTGGACAATACTGAAAGCCACTGCCAAGTAGAAACAAGTTTAGAGGTCAACAAGAAGTGCCAGTAGTGCTGTCTTGAACAATAATCACTGTATCCAAATTAATGCATCGGCAGAAGCATTCTATTTCTTCTGTGATGAGGGAAAAAATGCAGACTGAACCTCATAGGATTCCCAGATGTCCTGTATAATTAAGATGTTATGTTCTAGTGGTCAAATCCCATGCCTTAAGAAAAGCATATCGGGTACGGCTTTTCCTGTATTTCTGGGGTAGCAGTTGTTTTTCCAAACATGCAGAAATCAAGGCTACGGGGCATCCAGAAAAAGTGGTTATTATGCAGATAAATTGTACTTTCCATGCACAGTTAATCTATGTATGCACAGTTTAGTTCTCTGCCATTGTCCAGGATTTTAGCATCTAAACTCTGGCAACCCTAAAACACTGCCAAATTTCTACAGACAAAGAAAGAGTTTGTTTCAGTTCCAGATGTGATTGTGACTAAGGAGCTACTTCTGACCTCCTTCCTCTCTCCCACTGACCTTGGTAAAATACTTGTAAAATGGGACTATTTATATTTATGAGTTGCCCTCTCATAACTGGTTCATTACTGCATCATCAGTCTGTATAGAAAACAATTACTGGTGGTAAAAGATGCAAATTTGACTTTTTTTATACTATTGACATGCAAATGCTTGAACTAAGCTGCTACAGGCTGGTGGGAAAGGAAAAGAAGTTAAACTGCTGAGAAATCAGCATACTACACAGTAGGCAGATAAAATCTGTCATTCTGAACAGTGGGTTTATACCCATATAGGCAGTGAAAGGCAGGGAGGCTGTTTTTCACTCACCATTTAGGAAAACTTGGATGCCGCTGGAAAAAAATGACAGAAATTGCCTGCCACAGCAGGGGAGACAGCTCTTCAACTAGATATTTGTTGGACTTGAGCAATTTTAACCTAAATCTTCAGAATATATGTAAAATGGGGAAATATTCCAAAGCAAAAAAAAAAACCCCACAGCTTAAGAGACTTTTATCATCAGTTTAAAACTGTCAGTCAGCACTATGGGGTCAAATCAAGGGGACAGAAATTATGTTAACTGAATCCGTGCTCAAATCAAAGATAAATGCCGAGATTCCTAATATTAATGTTGCAATAAATTAAATCAACCCATTTAACATTTCTACATGTGCTGTGCAAGTAGTAGCCCAAATTTCTTTGTAGAGGGCAAAGTAAACTCTTGGAAGTTATGAATAAAGTAATAAAAGAACTAAAATTGTTATAATCTTTTGAAGAAATCTGATAAATCTGAAGCTCTCAATATACACGCCTCTTAACTCCAGGAAATGTGAATTAGTTGGTTTCTCAACTGGTAGAAATAGGTTGATAATGCATGGCTCAAGATATGAGGACTGCAGCAGTTTCAGGTAGAGTTGAATCTACCCCAGTAAAGTAGGACTTTTTTCTAACCATTAAGCCCTCTCAGACCCATCCATTAGGCAATTAGTTTAGTGCAAGCTGCTACTTTTCAGCTGCTCCATCTGAGACCTCTTACTGTTTTTTAAAAGCAAAATACTTCAAGTTATCACCCCTCAGAGAAAATACACTGGGAGTGTATCACTACACTGGAAATCAAAGCAAATCCATGGGCAGTTACTGCAGAGCAGCTGATGTATCACAAACTAGCCAAGCCATAGTAACATACCCACCCACACATCTAAATGATTATGGGATAAAAGGTTAACTTAGACCGTTTTAAGTAAGGAAAAAATACAATATTTCTTTCTATTACATGCATTTAGTGTGACCTCATGCGTTCTTTACCGTAAACATTCCAAACTGTGCATAGAATACAAATTAATTTTCACTGTGAATAGAATACAAACTAATTTTCTAATGAGCTTTCTATAACGTTATTTAAAAAAACCCAACACCTTGTCGATCTTCTCCAAGACAGATGACAGCATTATGATACGTATTTTAAACACAGACCAAGACAGAAAGACAAATGAAATAGACTGGTTATCAGCATAACAACACTGCATCAGACAAAGATTCTTTGTCATTCAGCTATTACAACCACAAAATGATCCTTTCTCATCACACTTTCAATCCTGAAACAAAACAAGGCATAGCTCTTTAAAAGTCTTATCAGCTATAGAATGTATTGCATATCTCTAATTATCTACACTGATTATTTTCTCTGAAAACATCCAGCCTGTACCTGGACAAAAGGTAAATGATCTCCGGAAAAGGAAAGGCTTTATCATAATCACATACAACGGAATTGAATTGAGGCCTATTAGTATTGCAATATTTCAAGCAAAACTGCAAAGCATAAATGCAGTTTTCTTAGAAGTTTCACAGTCCTTTAATGTACATAAAACTCCAATATTTGAATTGAAATATATAAAAATCTGCTATACAGTAACATATAGTATAATACATATGTATATATTTGTAATTGAGTTGTATAGTACATAAGCAGCACTCTGTTCTAGACATTAAAAATACTGTGGTTAATGTTTTAGGATCACAGTACCACTGCCACGTGCTGATGTATTATAAAAATTTCAATTAATAACTGATAGAACTTGTTCTATTGCAGCAGAAAAATTAATTAGCTGTCACATTCATTTTGGTGATGCATGTAAGTAGTTTGTCATCACTTACTCAAGTGAATGGAAAGTATTTTTCAAAATTCCATATAAAAAATGTATCTCAAATTCTCAGGCTCATCAGGTACCCTCCAGTTTGATGCAATAATTCTGTTCAGAAAATATCAAGCTAATGTGTGTATAACAGAAAAAGAAGCAAACACACTCATTATCTAAGACGACTTAGTTTTAAGGGATTTACAGATGGGCAAACAAGACAGAAACTTTGTCTGTCAACAAGCAAATGTGAGTTGCCACACTTGAAAGACAACGGAACTGGTCCACAGAAAGAGCACAGCACCCTGCTTCTTTATCGTTCAGTGTATGGTCTCATACTTGCTGAATGCGGTTCAAAACCATTCAACCATTTTTTTTTCACTTCCTCTGGCTTTGGTATAGTGCTTATCATGACACCTGAATATTCACAAACATTCTTACAAAATTAGTTACAAAATGCTTGTAAAATATTGGAGTAATTTACTGATTACTAACTTAGATTAAAAAAATTAATTAAAAATAATCTTGCTAAATTTGGATGTCTAACTAAATGTTCAGTTTCTTTTGCCACTTACATAGATTTTAGGCATTCAAAGTACAGCTGATAGTCTTTGCTGTAGCCAAAGACTGTTTACCATTACTGTAATACAGATCCATAGTCTCAAAAGGAAAAAAAAAAAAAAAGAAAAAAAGAAAAAGAACCAACCGAAAAACCACACATACAATTAGTAACCACTTGGGAAAAGTTAGATTTTAGTGACTCACCAAGGATCTTAGACACACAAAGAAATTTCAGTGACAAAGTCAGAATAAAACTCAGTTCTCCAATGTAATGTTCAACTGCCTCAAGCCTAAGCCCATCTCTTCTTTTTTTCTGACCTCTGACTCAATCTTTACACTTATTTGGGGACACGGATAACTGGGAACTACAGTGAGAAAATAAAACAAAACAAAACAACTCTCTCATTGTTCAACTGTGATGCACCACAAACTCCAGGATTTGGGGGGCAAGGGAAGGTGCATGGAGTTATATAATTAGAACTTGCAAAAACACAGACACTTTTATTTCCAGAATTATTTATTATTTCATTCAGAAACACTGCCCATTTTAGCTTTTTTATTGCTACTGCCTAATTGTTCTCAAGAAGGCAAACTAAAACTCCTAAATTCCATCATACGTCATCACACTGATGGAGTGATAAGCCACCAGAAGATCTGTCCCATTGGAGCAAGCAATGGTGGAAGTCAGGTATAGTATCTTTTATTTAGTTGAATATTAGAAAGCACTAAGAGCTTTTCTCAGGTGCTTGCCTGCAGCAGAGGGAGATGGTCTCATTCAGGCTCCTGATTGCAATGTTCCTCAGTAGGCACAAACTTCTGTTTGTTCTCTCAAATACAAGATTTACACTTCTGTCCCTTCCAGCATTAATCCAGATCCAACCCTTACCTCCTTATTCCAGTTTCATTCTTGACGTATCTCCAGCTATATTTACTTCTCAGGCTTCTCCTCATAACCTCCTTGCCTAGCATGTCAGTCTCATTACTCCAGACATAAAATTATCCCATTCTCTTTCAAGTTAAAACCACCATTTGAAGCTCCTCTCCTTCAGCCTCAACTTCTCACCTTTTGCTTACCAAAACATTTTAACTTACTTTCTTCCCCACATCCAGTTCTTATCTCTACTGCAATCAAATCAGGGAAGACAAGGCAAGGGAGCGACAAAGCACAGAAAAAGCCATCCTCCTGTTCAGTTCTGGGGTGCAGCCCAAGCTCAGAGCTGAAACTACAGGCCAAGTCCACTTCAGATAGGATTGTACACATTATGGTGGAATCTTCAGGTACTGTGCCATAAAGATAAAAGAAGTTTTATTGAGCATGTGCAAAATAAATTTTTTAAAAAACATAGCTGCTCTGAGAGCAGATTTTCACAAAGATAACAATACATACAGCCTTGCTATAAAGGCCATTTCTCTTCAATTTCTAGTCTTGTCATACAAGACAGAAGTTTGAGAAAACATTGGTCTTAAACCAATGAAAGAAAAAGGAAAGAAAGAACAAGTTAAGTTTAGTCTATTTGACAAGTTAGTAGTTTTCATTTTGGAAAAAGAAGGCAAAGACAAGTTAGATTATAATTTAGAAATCAATTTACTCATCAGTTTTGGCTAGACAGGCTTAACAAAAGTTTGACTTCACTTCAGAACCCTATATCTAACCTAACAAATGTTCTCCTCTCATGTGCAGAGCTAAAAAAATAAAACACAAAAAGTTCTACTCAAATATGTCTATGTTCAGTCCAGGTTTTACATTTTCATGACCTATAGCATTATATAAAAATGAGCTTTACGTACTTGTAATTTGAGTTCCTTAAGAGGGACTCCATGCGTTCATGCTAACAAAATACATCAAACAAAAGCAACTCCTGTATCAATACTTGCTGTCACATACACCAGCTGCCCCTGCCTTTGGCATTCCAATCAAATCAGATTCTCCCATTTCCTCAAACTCCAAATAACTGGTAATTCAGGTGACAAAGTAGAAGGTGCTCAAACAGTATAAACATTCAGAATCAATTTCCGAGAACTGTAACTGGAAGAAGGTAACCGACATTTTTTCCCTAAAGGTTCTTCATGGTTCGCATTATAAAGAGATTGTAAACCAAGGAAGATAAAAGAAAAAACATGACTAAATATTGAGAGGGGGAAGATTTGGCAAAATTAAACATTAGATCTAGAACTTGGATCTACCAAATAATATTTTGTAAAAGTATTAACAGAATTCTGTAGCAATTTTACAGAAACAGATAAAAGTGTAACCTACTTTTGAATTCAAGTTTGCTCTGAGACAGAAGTTAGTTATTAATCATTAGGGATACAAGCCAAAAGATTCTTTATAATTATGTTAAAATAAGGTAGGTTTATATTGGGAATTTGGCTACTGTTATTTTCATTCATGTAAGTTCAAAAAAACCCCATAATGAAGTTTATTAACATCAAAATCTCTGATTAAATAAAAAAAACAGATTATGAATTTAAAACTGTTAATTTACTTGTGCTTTCTTCTCTCCTCTTCTGTATGCAATCGCAATCAAGAATACCCACTTAAATTATAACAGAAGTAGCAAACATTGTCCTACTGGTTTAAACAAGAATATAAACTAGCTACACTGGATCAGACCACAAACCTCTCTATCCTAGTATCCTGTCTTTGACAAGTCAACAGAAGATTCTTACAGAGAAATAAATTAAAAAAAAATAAAAAAATCTGTTCTCCCAAACCTTCCCAGTACCCAGCAATCTGCAAAGTACCCACTGTATTTAATAGCTCTCAATGAATTTTCTTCCTGAAACTTCTGGCATCTGCAATGTCTTATCAAAAGAAGTTGAATAGCTTATTTAACCATTTAACCATCTCAAGCGGGCTCAAACATGTGATAACCCTAGCCTCTTACGGCTTTCCTCTGCCATTCATGATTTCACAAGCCACTGTCATATCCTCCTTATAGCTATGTTCTTCCATGCTGCGGTCACAGCCCTTGGTACTGTGCCTGGCTGGGATGGAGTTAACATTCCTCCTAGCAGCCCTCATAGTGCCTTGAGTGAAAGGGTTGCCAACAGCTTTGATTAGCCCTATTGCCTCTTTCTCTTCCCTTTTCCAATCCTGCCTTTTAGGAATCCAAGCAGACTGTATCAGATGGATCTTTGCTATCTACAAACCTGTTGGTTCCCTAAAATATTCTCGTAAGTTTGTTTGACGCAAGACTCACAAACAAAAGCAGTCGAGACTCTGCCCCAAAACATTATCTTTCTCTGAAATGAGTCATGTTAATGTTATGATTTCTACCAATTCGCCTGCTATGAAAGTCATGATTAGTGGCCAACAGTTCTATAGAGCTCTCCTGAGAACTTTCATAACGTGACATGATATCGGCCAACTTGCAGTCAGCCGGGACCTAATCAATTTTAAGTAAAAAGCTGCACATTACATTCAGCATTTTGTTTTTTTCATCCACAAGTTTCTCAAGAACCTTGGGCATGCATTAGCTGGTCCTGACATTTTGCTGTTTTTCCTTTAACAAATTTTTTCTACAACACTTAAATTTGACTTAAACCTTCTGAAACATTGCCTGTAAACGTCCAGCATAGGATTTTCTCCCTTTTCTCCCACAGCGAACATTATCAAAAAGAATCTTTTCCTGCTGTGGCCTCATCTTATATGGACACTCCTTCTATTTTTGAGAACCTACTAGTCCTACAGGCATTCTGGGAGGCTTCAAGCTTCTGATGCCTTTGTACAAATATTATTAATAATTTTTAATATTTTCTACAAGTTGCTCTTCAGATTATTTTTGATCTGCCTTGGACTATTAGATTTAACCTGTCTATTCTAGAGACAACTTTTGTAAAGAATGCTTACTTTTTCTTATGAGTCTTTTTTACCATCCTGTTTAATCGATTCTCCTTTACTTACTTTCCCCTTTTATTTTAACAATTTTTCTGAGCACAAGTGCAATGGATCTTTTGGTTTCCATTGCTCCAATACAAATTCTGAAGGATTGCTGACATTGCAATCACAGTACAGAGATGCTCTCTGATTGCTATTTTGAAGCAGATTCTAAATATCCCTCAGGAAGAAGTTAACAGTTGCTTTTCCTTTTCTGGTGTCTCTGATTGGCTGCTTCAATACACAATCATTGATGGTATCTAAAGGCTTAATCTGAGCACTCCACCCTCATGCAAAATCTAAACAATCTACACAAAGATGTATTTCATTAATGTAGTTTTGAAATTCTTAAGGTGCCAGAAAATGCAAGATCTCTGAAGGGAGAAAAAGTCTTGTTGAAATATTTTTTTTTTAAATTCTTAGCTATTTATCTGACTTAGCTGACAGCAGAGGAATGGACAAGTGCCTGCAAGAGTTTCCATAACTGTTCATATGTATACTCAGTTGAAGACATATTTACATTATCTGTACAAAACACTTGTTTTAACCCACATAAGCCACCTACTTCAATATTTGATAATAACTCTTGATAGTATTGACACTGCGCAGTACAGCTTTATGAAGTCATACTCATTCTAGCTTCCAAGATTTTTAATTTTTTTTACTGTCATGACATGTAACTCATTCTTTATCTAGCAGTTAAAATTAATACCGATATTAACTCCAACTCACTCAATAGTCAACAATTTACAACTATTTGGATTCTTTAGATTTGTGAAATTTTCACTAATCTTAACTAAACACATAGATGACAACCTGTAAAAAACAGCAATATTGTTCTTTCTTTTGTTCAGACTGGTTTGTAAGATAGTTTTTGCAAACTTTTCTACTGTGTTATTTCTACTCATAATACCACTATTAATTTCTAACTTTCTTGATAAAGCCTGGTGTAAGGGACTACCCAATGCTTAAAGTCCTATAACATAAATCCAGTATACTGCTAAAGCAATGAGGAATTCTTGTAGACCTTAGAAGAACATTTTTCTGTTACAGAATGTTTAGTAATGATTTCTTAGTGCTCCAGTCCATCAAACAGCTGCTTCAATCCTTATAATAGTTAATGAAGCTATTAAAAAGTTTCAAAAATCAAAATCTCAGAAGAGACTTTAGCACCTCAATCTAATGGAGGAGAGTGACATCTAGCAGGGCCTTACCAGATGCTAACCTGTTTAAGCACTGAAATCTCAGCTTGCTGTGTGATCCAGCACCTTTCCTACTCCAAGGTCCCTCTGCTGCATGGTTCTTGACTCAGCCCCCCCCCGCAAGATTCACTAATTAAACATGGGTAAGAACAGGTCTGCAGAGGGATTTCGGAATTATTTCTTTAGCTCAAGTACTAGCAGTTAAACTAAAGATCAGTCTGTTCAAAATCTACCTGTAATCCATTTATGAAAGTCAACAAAATTTGATATGATTCACAAAATGAGAATTTTAAAATAGATTTTGTGCTTACAGAGTAAAACAGTTTAAAAATTCTAATGTGAATCACGTATGTAGTGTATTCATTACATACTACATACTTTGCTGATGTAATCTAATGAAGGACAAGAATTGTATGGCATCACTTCCTTCCCCAGTTTAACAGATGCAAATTTCTGATATTTCTCCCATACAGAACCCACTTCTTTAAGGGAAGATACAGACTTAATGCTTTTAAGCAAAATATACTTCAAAGCTCATTTTATCATTAATTACTTCAGCAGCATTAAACTGCAGCATCCAAAATCAAGAAAGGTTTCATACCAGTGTGGGGACAAGAGAACTAAATGAAAAATATCAGCTTTAATTTTTGAAGAGTTTGGTCACTGACATTAAAGGCAAGCAACTAATGCTGCAGTCAGAGAGGATTGCAACATATTGTTAAAGCATATGAATATTTTCCTCCAGAATTCTCAAGATTTAACTAAAATGATAAGTTAAACATCAGTGCAGCTTAAGATTTATATCATTAGCACAATTCTTCAGGTTGCAATGATATTTAAAGGCACAACATGACTTGAACACACAGTTCTACGACTGCTGTGCTATACAGTGAGAACATATTACAGGCATCTAAAATGCATGTTTTGGAACACTAAACATTTATTCTGCTCCCACCACCTTTTGAAACATACATTTAATACATGCTGATAAGTTTACATTAGCACAGTAAGCTAACAGACTGTTTGAGATACTGGTTAAAGTAATGAGGATCTCTCTAGTTTTTTGCAAATTTAAATCCCAGGAAAAGAAAGATGAGACATATAAAGTTGTATGGCCTATTTCTACAATGTCAGAAGAGTTATCAGTAGTCGTCAAAGGTACTGAGATGTTTCTAGTTCATTCATACAAGCTAGCAAGAAATATGTTAGAAAACTCCTAGAGAACTACAAGCTAAAAAACTTAGGTAGTACTAGCTCAGTAGCCACAGTGGCTGGAGTTCAACATCGACTCAGTACTTAAATATTTGCTCAGCTCCTTACCCAGGATTCACAGCCTGAGAAGAATTATGTGCTACTGCAAACATGCCCTCAGCAGTACCTGACCTAGTTAGCTATGTCTACACAAAATTTCACACCAACAGGTACATAGTTTTCTAGGATAATTCCATTTGAAAGGAACCTCAAGAGGTGATAGAGTCATAATATGTCAATAGTGGATGTTTTCTGTGAAAGAATAAATGTTATCTCCATCTTACCTTTATACCAAAAGGAATAGTTGCCAATTTTATTTCCCTTGCTGTGATAATTTCCATTTCAACTCTCATTTCTGCTAGGGTTAAAAGTTCAAATATTAAAAGTGGTTACGTTTTTACATCGGGGATGGAATTCCCCTTGCAACTCCCGTAACCCAAACTGGGATGGTAACCATTAGCCATCCCAACTAGTTTGGGGACCACTGCTGTGCAACATGTAAGAAAACCAATTATTTGGCCAAAAAAAGAATGGTCAGTTTCTGAAATAAGGCAATGAGGTAAAGCTACCAAGAGCAGAAAGAGAATAACTAATATTTCACAAAATATGCTATGAATCCACTCTAGGAACAACACATTATAGTGGTTTCGAAACATACACAAAAGAACAACTCAAAACCAAACCACAAAATAAAGCCTATGTGTCCAAATTGCCTCCAAAGACTACATTAGGCATTACCATATTTGAGTTGAAACTAATTCTTTCAGACTTCACGCCTAGTTTATCTACAAACCTTTCCTCTTTTTGGTAGCCATATGTGAACTATCCCTCATAGAAGTGTTTATTCTGGGCTACGGAGACAAAAAACATCTTCACTGCTTATGTATAAATATATTTGATTTGTAACTTTGTAAATGCATCTTATCAGCCAACTTTCCTATTAATTGCTGTATAAGACATACTAACCAAAATCAGGCTATATCTGTTGAAGTCTCCTAGCCTTTCAGGATATTTCTGAAGAAACTACAGCTTTATAGTTGTTTATATCTGGAATAAAAGCAAAAGTCAAATGAAAAGTAAGAAGAAATTTACAGGATCAAAGTTAGATCAACTTTATATTTTCATAATCTTTGCATAAACAATGAGCAAACCAACAAATCTTAATGTTAGCCAATTATCAGTGAAAGATTATTCCATTTCCAGCATCTGATACAAATATCACACATCTTCCCAATTTATTCCATTTCCTCATCAAATTTCCTATACAAACGAGCAAAAAAGTTCTGAAAAGTTCTGTTGGCTCTACACTGTGTTTCGGAATTTTAAAATTGTGGTTGCCAGTTTAAGATATATTGAAAACCTATGAAAAAAGCCTAGATGATAAGATAATGCAGCTTTACTATATCATGATACTCCACTGAAAATGTAGCTTTTGGAAAAGTAACACTGGACTGCCAAAAAATAATCCAGCAAATAACTTATCAAAAAGTTACAAAGAACCAGCATGGGTATTTCTTGCAAGTCTAGAGAGAAATGCTTCTTGGTTTGTCTATTATAAATTTGCAGAGAGAAGTTTTCAGATCAGAGCAGAGTTACAGTTTCACAAACTAACAGAACATATAGGATGGTAACTAAGAAACTTGAGACAAGAATGGTTGCTATAGGTTGTACATCAATTAGGAAATGTAATAAAAGTCTGTTGTTTTGTCTCAATTTAAGATAATTGTGGTTAATTCACAGATGTTCTTGAAAATTTCATTTTAATATTTTATACCCTTAATTCAAGGAGAGATTATAGTAACTGTTTAAACTGTTTAACAAATTAAACAGGTTCATTTTTAAAGGAGTCATTATAGAAATTCAATGTATTTTGTATAGTATCCCAGAGCAACAGCTTTTAAAATTTGAAATAGGATTGTTGTAAGATCATAAGTCATAAACAGTGAGTTACTTTTTAAAAAATTATTTTCTTCTTATTATTTTTACTGTTAACATAACCCAACAAGGAAA
>NW_009610781.1:82780-86421 GCF_000690535.1 Cariama cristata
AGAGTGACCTTTTCTCTGTCTATAAAACTGTATTATGGGATCTCTGCTGTGGCTGCCTTTTGAAGTCAGTGACACTGAACGGATAATTTTTTGAATAATCCATTTATTTACAAGAACACACAAAGTTTGGTCTCTGTGAACAAGAGCAGAGCCTGCAGAACTTGTAAAATACTCAAACCACATGTCTAAGATGCAGCCATTTCTCTGTAAGTATGCAAAGACAGTTACAGTAATTCCAACTGATCTCACACAACACAGAATCAACAACTTTCCCCTGCAAAAGGAAATGAATGTAATAGCATGGATTTTTCTGCTGTTCATTTGCCTCCAGATGTTTTGCACAAGAACATCTGCTATCATTGGACAGAACTTTGAGTGGCATCATACCGCAACAAAAAATCTTCACAGTAAACAGTTAGCAACCTCCAGGAAAAGGCAAAACTATATATTACTGCAATATATTCAGTTTAAGAATATAAAAAGTCATGAACTTTGACATATCAAACTGGTCTCTAAAATCACCTTAAAATATTTTTTAAACAAATTAGTTATTGTCACTGCTAGATGTCATGCATATTGCTACACTGAACTCATGATTGTGGCAATTTCTGCCCAAGGAACCTATCAGTAGCAAGCTAAACTCAACAGACTACTTTTTTACAGAGCAAGAACCAGAAGCTATTAGAAAAAGCTAGGATGAGCCAGGTCCAAAACAGAAAGAGGCAGTTCTTCACTAACAGGTAGTAAGTAACCTGCCTTATCAAAGTAAGTTGTGGATGCAAGAAATTTAAATAAGTTCAAGGGGAAACTGGGCAAAGGAGGAAGTGTCCATAAGTTGAAGGGGAGACTGAACAGGCATTTGTAACTAAATAGCTAAACCACACTAGGAACTCGCCTGAGCTGAAAACAGGTGGAAGTTGGGAGAGTGTTGGAAGCGGGGGGGGGGGGGGGGGAAAAGGGGGAAAAAAAAAAAAAAAGAGAGACTTTCATATGTTATCATAGTTTTATCCTTCCATCAGCCTCTGATTATGGCTACTTTCTTTTCCCTCCATGATCTTAAATGCATTTAATTGCACATTAGCTCTTGTAATGGACGGGAAGATGATAAGCAGCAACTTACGATTACTGCCTTTATTGATTTTCCCCTTGGTGTGCTGCTTCTGGAGACACTGCAATTACAGACAGATGCATACGATAAATAGAAAAAGTTCTAACCCATCTTTTGGTCCCAAAAATCTGCTTAATATGACATCTTCTAGTCAAGGATGTAAAAGATATTTAACTGATAAGAACAGATGTTAAACTTGACTTTAGACAAAGATCAGAGATTAGAGACAGAATATTAAGCTAAATAAACTCTTAATCTGAGCCATTTTTATGCTTTTATACTAATGAAACTCAGAAGTAACTTCACCATTTGTTTAAGAACAGTTTACTGAGTTAAATGTCATCTTCTAACTCTACCTTTGCTATTGAAAGCTGGAGAAAAGGTTCTTATAACAAAACACAGCTAAAGGGAACGAAAATTTAATAAAGACCTAGAAGAAGCAGCAGTAATAGCAAACAAGTAATGGCACCTGCAGCTACTAAACTTTTATTAACCTGAATTAAAACCCACTATGTTCTTCTGAACAATGAAAGTTTACAAGACACACTTACAGATGATACCAAATCAGAGGAACCGTACAGTACATGCAGGGGCAGGGCTGTCATCCAGAGGGACCTTGACAAGCTGCAGGAATGAATGAATCAGAGTCTTGTGAAATTCAACAGCAACATACACGAAGCCCTGCACCTAGGAAGGAAGGGTCGCCTGCAATGATACAGCCTGAGAACTGCTCTTCTGATTATGGCGAAGGGCTGAACATGAGCCTGCAGTGTACCTTGGCAGCACAGGTAGCCAAAGTATGCTGGTCTATATTCACAGGAATATAGCCATTAGACCAAGGGAAAGGATTGCCCCTCTGCTCAGCTCTTGTGAGACCATACTAGAACAGTACATCCAGTTTGGGGCTCCCCAAGACAAGAAAGCTGTTGCTAAAATGGAGCAAGTTCAGCAGAGGACCACCAAGATGACTATGGGGCTGAAGAACATAACCTATGAGGACAGGCTGGGAGAGCTGGGCTCATCCAGTCTGGAGAAGTAATTGCTTTTGGGGGACCTAACAGCAGCCTGCCAGTGTCTAATAGGAGGCCATCAAGACAACAAAGCCAGGCTGTACCCGGTGGTGCGTAGTGGGAAGATGAGAGGCAACCTTGAAACAAGAGAAGTTCAGTCTAGACATAAGGAAAAAATTTCTCACTATGAGACACACAAGCAGTGGGACAAGGTGAAGCAGAGTGCCCAGAGAGGCTGTGCAGCCTCCATCCTTGAAGGTTTTCAAGGCCAGACTGAATAGCACAATATAACTACAGGAAATTTAAAAAGGTTGATGTGGACTTCAAGACCAGTAAGACCATCACAACAGCCACATTCAAAGTGGACCTTATTTAGCTTGACCTTTTCGCCTTTATGCTTGCTAATATCCTTCTATGTCCCACAGGCACTTTCTTTAATTTTAATCTAATTTACATTAATTTGGAGCAATTGTTCTCAGCTTTTATTTAGTTCTGACAGTTGCTGCTTCTATTCTTCAACCTGAAGATGAGATTCTATGCTTGCCATTTTTCTTCCTGCCTTATTAAACCATCCAGTACTACTACTACCTATAAACTTTTTAGCTTCACTCTTTGGCCTACCATGACTGCAGTCCCACTACTACTTCCTTTACTTTCATAAAAAGATTTTCATACAAAGACTTTTTGCTACAGGTAATTTTTATTCAGTGTGGGTGTGCTGCAAGTATAATCAAGGACAAAAAAAATTCACAAAGGTCATTAAGCCACCTCCACTCTAACTCTGTTTGACAGTAAGGCATGCAGTAAAATATTCCAGGAATATCATTCCAGTTTTTCCAAATTTATAGACTCTGGCCAAAAATCTCTAAGTAAATATGTTTCGCTTGAACTGGAAACTGTATGCCTGCTTTCATTTCTAATAGTCCTATTTCTAACCTTGAGATCAGGTATGTGAAAGCTTTACACTATGACACATACTCCTTTTAAATTCTCATTCTAACTATGCCCTAGAAAAAAAGAAAAAAGTCTATCCCTTAAAGCAACAGAGAAAAGAATATATACCCCTCTTTATCATCTCCTGCAAACTAGATACTGTGGCATATGCAACAGAAGATACAACCGCTAATCAAAATAAAATACAGAAAAAATAAAGTATGACATTGCAAACAGTATGTATGCTTATTTAAAGCAGCAATCTCTTTGGCCTAATCTAGTTACATACTTTCGTCTTTTCTAAGAGTCTGCCCACAGCAGATAAACACACAAACCTTCTTGTGCTGCACCAACTGACGTCAGCAGTCGCTTAGGAACAGCGTTTGGTGCAAAAGTGGTAGTACCGAAACTATGTTTACAATTGAAAAAGAATGACAGTATGCAGGGCTCACCATAGCTTCAGGAAGAGAGATACAAATTTATAAATTAAAACTACGAAAGATCTTTTCTAAAACTTCATGGGATTTTCAAAGAATGTTTCTCTGCTTAAATATCTTGCAATAAATACAAAGAGTAATAGATTTCTTTTT
>NW_009610781.1:86472-97232 GCF_000690535.1 Cariama cristata
AAAATCATCACTTTTGGAATGCAAGCTTTGAGTCTCTGATTTCTGTTTAATCTGTAAACAAAAATTCAAATCCAGTAACAACTTCATTGGGTAACTGTTTACAGGGACAAAGCCCTGTTGTTCCCACAGCAGGAAAACAAAAGATCTTACAAAACAACCTGCACCAGTAGAAATAATCATCCCATCACTATTTTCTAAATAGTCAAATGTTTACAAAGTCTAGCATTTAAGGAACTTAGAAGTGCTCTGCTTTAAGTAACTCAATACAAAAATTATTCTGAAGACCCTCAAGAATAAACAACATAAAGCTATACAGCTGCAAAGCTGTTTGTGACAGCTTCCCAAATAAACCTAATTTTACAGTTACAGAATTTTAGTTTAGAATGTGGGTGAAAACTGTATGTACAGGTTTATCTATTGGGCCAGAGTGATTTACAAATAAAGCCCAAATTTTGAGTAGCTTGATACTTTCCATCCTGTAACAACATACTATAAAGTTTCTAACCACGTGTTACACTTCTGGAAATCTATTGAAGAAGAAAAAAAAATTGTATAGTTTGCACAAGTTCAAAAAATGTTATTTAAAATTAAGTGCTAGATTTATGTATTACACCTCTAGTAGGCATTCTCCAGCTTCAGGCTATGGAAATTAAGCAGTTTTCTCATCAGAGTCAGACTTAACAGGAATGCACTGTAATGTTAGACAAAAAAAATCGTATAGTTTGCACAAGTTCAAAAAAAATGTTATTTAAAATTAAGTGCTAGATTTATGTATTACACCTCTAGTAGGCATTCTCCAGCTTCAGGCTATGGAAATTAAGCAGTTTTCTCATCAGAGTCAGACTTAACAGGAATGCACTGTAATGTTAGACATCATAACAGAGAGAGTCTGTACCTTGTGTGCTCACATTCCTCCTGCTGGCTCTGAGAAAGGAAGAAGCTAAAACGAGAATGGCCAAAAAAAGGACATTGCAGAAAAGAAAAATTAATAATGACAGTCAACATTACAAAAACCAGAATGCTTATTTTCATACTCTTTTGACATATTTCCAATATGAAACCTCACGTTCAACAGTCACTCTCAACCTCTGACCTATAACTAGTTATTCAAACACGAAAAGCTGCGTATGCACTTATCACAGTTGTCTGCTGTACACATCTCCAATTAAAAAACTGCATGGAAAGAGAACACAATCTGCCCTTCCTTTAAGCTAACATAAGAATTACTATAAATTTGGGGAGGCTAACTGGAACATATGCTATATCAAATGGGAGTGATCAAAATCAGGAACATTCCCCCTTCACCCCACCAAAAGAAACCCACCATCCATATGCAAAGCAGAAAAACTATATAAAAGACAGTAAATGGGTATAATCCTCTTTTTTTACATATTAACTTCCTGACGTGCAAACAGTTTTACACAGTTCATCCCCAAATTCTCTAACACCAAGACTAGAAAAAGGAGCAAGTAACATCAATTTGATCTGAAGCAGAAAATGCATGGTTTCATCCATCTCATAGTATTTTTTTGGTCTGCTACCGAAGGGGAAGACAGTTGTTTCTGTGATTTTAATGCACCCCTAAATAATATTGTCTCTGGACAATGTCCAGAAGTAACTTGGGCCAAGAACAGCTATCTGATCCCAAACTGAAACATTCTGACACTAGCCAAAGGTCTAAGTAGTTTATCTGGAAGTCAAGCAGAGAGATCTGAAGAAAAAATTGGCTCTACTAAACTCAGTGAAGCCTTCCTTGTTGATTCTGTTACAGTTCAGAAATTGCTTCAGCTTCCGTTCTGATTTATATTCCTGTACATGGACTCTAAGTCAACTTTACAGGATTCTGAATTTACTCCCTGTCAGACCTCCCACCATGACAGCTTAGAACCTAATTGTCAGTTTTCTGATACCCTTGGGAAAAAAACCCATCATTTTTCTGCTGCTGTATCTGGAAACTATCAAGGTGCTGAATGGAACAACTAGCTCTTCAAACTGCTGTACTTCAAGAATTTTTGAGAGGCAAGAACACAGTTCAACTGTGCTTCAATGGACAGCACCAGCCGGAGACTCTGTTATCCAAGGCTCACTGCTGGTAAACCTTCCATACAGAAGCCACCTGGATAATCTTTTAAATGTAACTTCTGATAGGAAGCAGAGACCCAGAAGCAAATGAAGCACATGTCTGGTTGTTACAAAAAATGCAGCCAATGCACTAAGCACAGACTTGCAGAATTCTAGTTAGATTTACAGGCCTACAATGCCAGTTTTGTATCCCATGAAGAAGTAAGACTTACTGGGAGATTGATTTTGTTGTTCTAATAACTGGGCTTGGAAATGGCCAAGTTTTAAGTGTCTTTTTTCCTTCTTCACCCTCTCCTTCATAAATGTTAGCTAGTTAATTAAAAAAAAAAAATCACCTCACTGCTGAAATAGACAACACACACATATAAACAATATAATAAACAATAAACATACAAACCATCTTATCTGCAAGCAAAACATGAACTTGAAGATACAATGAGAAAGATACTTCACTTGCACATCAGTTACTTTTCTTAGAGAGGAAAAAATAATTTGAAGCATCAGAAAAGACTGCAAGGAAAATGAGTGCTTTAGGCTTTCTGGTCATTCTGAGAAAAGAAATGCTACGAAAATTCATCTGTTTTTCTGAAAAGCAAGCTCCTTTGCTACATCCTTTTATCTGCTGTCCATTTTACTATTCAGGGCTCCACAAGAATAGACTGTGACCGATTCTTCCACTTCTGAATAGGTACAACATGAAATAAAATGCCAATGAGACAACTTGTTTTCACATCCCAGCAATGGCAGTGAAGTATGCCTCATGCTAAGCCAAAACCGGTTCGAGTGCCTCCTTCAAAGAATGGCCATTGCCGTTCCCATCTAGTAGTCTTACAAACAAAAAAAAAAAAGTTAGTCAACTGCGAGAAAGGCTCAGAGCATAAATAAATCATCCAATAAATGACACAGCATTTCATTTATCTTGGACCTGTCATCACTAACAGCTTGTTTCTGTAACTGGTAAAGACTGAAGAACAGTAAATTAAGTCCTATAACATGACAGGAAATACAGAGTCTTGTTTCACTACACAGAAGACCATCTTCCCAAACTTGAATAAAATGTCTCAACAAGGAATATCAGAAGGGCAAACACACTTTTTCAGAAAAAGGGATAAGTAGTTCTGTGAGGAGCATAAATGATTAAATCCTTGGAACTTTTGTCTTGGAAGATTACCTGGCAACTTGGAGTTGCAAGCTCTAAATGTCCCATTTTCCTGTATTTAGTGTACTCATTCGATCTGTCTTCTGTGGCTTCTTCAGTCTTTTTTGTAACAAATGTGTTAGTAGGATCTCTTCTTTTGCTGGCTACTGATTTTCATAAAACTTGCAGGAAATCTATTATTCAAGATGATTACTCTCTGTCAAATTTAACTGAAATAAGCCAATGAATTCAAAGATTCTAGGGATGGATGATTGCATGACAAAAAGGTACTTGAATTAAACTATGATGTGTGCACACATATAGATGTATACGCACATACATAAATTTGTATACATTTACAAAATGTTATGGTCATAATTTAATATAAGGTTATATTGCTAAAAAATTAACCTATAGAAGTACACTCAAAAAGAAGGTCAGAATAGCCACTTTATAGACAACCTGGAAAACAGACATCTGTGGTAAGAACACAAACATTCCTCACCAAGTCCAGATATCTGACAGCAGAGGACAGTGTCTTTTATTAGTACTTAACAGGAAGATAAAATAGGAGACAGGAAATTATTTCTTAAACACTTTTTGTCTTGTAATGTAAACTTTAGAGATACATTTACATAGCTAAAAGATGCTTTATCTTCTTGTAAGTTCTATGATATCAAGAAGTAGTGCAAGTTCAGGACTAAAGCTTTAACAATGAAAGATGGTTAGAGGAAACTCAACTTGGAATTCACAAAAATGAATTGGTCAAGACTAGGAAAAGCTACTCATAAAAGAAACACTGATTCATTTGCAGAATGGAACAGTTCAATTGATTTACTCTTCAATAAAAAAAAATCATATTGGTGCTTAAAAAAAAAAGTGATGTGGAAACCTGTTATTACAAACACCATAAAACTGACTCACACTATGTTTAAACAATGCTAAATCTCACTATCACACTGAAACAGTTTTAATTAATTGCCTTGGGACACAGAAAATGAGCTACTACTTTGCAAACTAGAAAATGCAGTTTCTCAGTGTGTATAAATGGTTACTAAAAATTACTACAACTGCTTAAACAAAGCATACTGCACAGTTCACAGGTTATGAAATTAGTCAGAATACTAAGCAACATGTTTTAAAAGTCAAAATGCAAAAGCTCTAATTTCATTTAAAAGTTTTTTGATTATATTTTTGACATTGACAACAATTTTGGTAATATGAAAAAAAATTGTGTTATGAGATTTCAGTGTGAACATACAGGGCATTTTACAATCTTTAGACACATCATAATGAGTCAGTCATTACATACACAGACCTGAAAATGGGGTGGGAAAAACACACATTTTGTGAATGTTAAGACATTCTACTTCTCTTTTCTTCTTTTTATAAAGTTTTAGAATTTGGGGGTACATGGGTTTGCCTTTTTTAAAAAAAAACAAAAACAAAAAAAACCTTTGAAGTAAGTGTTCCAACAATCATTACTAATCAGCACAGCAGAATGCAGAAATCCTTCAATCAAACAAAAGCAATAAAGCTACACAAAGTACTCACAAGAAGTTATAGAATGAAAAAAAAAAACCCACACACATCAGTTCACTAAACAGTATTCATGATAATCTCAATATTCCTAGTTCTCATATTGAAAATTTGAAACATTTTGAATACTTTGTGGAATTTTCTGACAAAACATTATCTTCTAAAAGTACTATCTTTAAGCATTTTGGCAAAATAAGAATCCTTTGCTTTATAAGTGTTCCAAGAAAAGGGAGAATAAAGCTCTACTTTATATAACGAAAACTAACAAATACAAATGCATTACAGCTTTTTTAGCATTTTAGCATCACAACAAAATCTGTAATCTTATTGTGGATCAAGCTATATTAAATACCAATACAATCAAACACTTAAGAGATTCTGAAATCCCTTCCGCTTGATGCACGTTTCCAACCAATGGATAGAAGGGTAATCTTTAATTTTCCTCAACCCATACAGGGCTGTAACCAAGCTAATTAATTAATTAAACCAGCACACAGTACATTTGCATTGAGAACAACGCCTTTAACACATAAGAAAGGTAAGTTTTTGACTGGAGGCCCCCAGATACCGTGGCACAGAAAATAAGGTAGGGAAATCAGATTAAAATTTCCTGGTCTGGTCTTGGGTTATATCCCTGTCAGCATTGACCATTTACAGAAAACATTGGCTAAATTTCACAGAACATTCAGCTTTTGACAGTTCATCAGCCACAACAAGGAGTTTTGGCAAAATATTTAAGCCTTATGGGCTACTTTTCCAAATGTTCAATTAATCAAAAAGATTAATGGCAGAATGGAAATCAACACAAAATATCCACCCATATTCACCCAGTTTCCTCAGTAGGTTTCACAGTATGCTGCAAATTCTCTCAGCTGTACCATTAGCAGCATTAGATACAGCTGTTTTAAAGCCATCGCAAACAGTAGTCACTGTACTCCTTTCCTTGAGGTGTTGTAGGGTCATTATACCTTTTTGCAGTCATTATAGTGGATGACTGCTAAGGGCCACTCTTACACCTTCCAAAAGTGCTTGCCAAACAGTCTTGGTCAATGAATAATTCTCCTCAACTACTTCTTAAAATATATTTCTCAATGTTTTCAGTTGAAGTGTCTTTGTACTGTTTTAGCTCTTCAGTATATTTCTGCCAACTAGTCATACTTATTAAAGTTCTTACAGACCACATTCTGCGAATTCCACTGACAGAAGACCCTGCACATTCTTCGTACTTCACACAGCATTGTCTAGAACAGCTCATCTTGTACAATCACTAGCAAATAGATAAAGCCCCAAGAATTGCTAAAACCTTATTTTGACATAATCAAAAGAAAAGTGTTATAACTCCATCTTCTGGCTAGGAATAATTGGTATGGAAGATCAAAAAAAATCATCAAGCAAATTCAGCTTGACATCAGGCTTTACTTAAAAACTTTATGCTTCTACAGTCTTGTTTCTTCTTTATATGATTAGTTTTTCTCTCCAGTTTATCACTCCTTTCTCATCCTTCTCACTTCTCCTGGGTTTGAGTTTAATCTTTGTCAAGCATCTATATAATCAACATTTTTCTTCATGTTTTGGGTTAAAAAATGTGAACTTAATCAAGGGCAAATTTCTGCTTTATCTTCCTGAACATTATTTGGGAAAAAAAAAAAAAAAAAAATTATTTGGTCATAAGAAACTGTTTTTGCATTAGGAAAGCATTATTAGTTGCACAATGCAAGATCTAATAGTCAAGATTTCATAAAGGGGTAGCACTAACAACTCAAAGCAGCAGGACTGCAGGTGTTTTCACAAGATCTTCTCTTTGATCACAAACCTCCAGCATACAGTAGAAGAAAGCTCAAAAAGTTCACAACAGAAACAGATACCTGAAGTCATTTGTGCATACGCCTCAAGGGATGAATTTATTCAAAAGCTGAAATGAGACATGTGGTGCACCTGCTTCCATTTCACCACTCCCAACCTCTTCTGCAAAAAATTATCATTGTGACTAACGTCTTTTACACTGGTGATTCTACTGGGATGATGGACAGAACATATGAGCAAACACCTCTATAAAATGAACATACCACAGACTAAGAGTTATTATGAAAGGAGTAAGTGATACATGATTGGATTGCACAATTCCATATTATAGAAAATTGTAAACCTGGTAGAACTCTGAAGCTGGCAGGAATGAAGTCATAGGATCTATTTGTTCAGTCTGGGCTTGAACTATTAATAAGAAACTGTCATTTTGATCACATTTTCCTTTTTCTTGCTGTCACGTATGTGACTTTTTGGCAACATGAAAATTAAGAGCCAAGGAGGGTTACTGCAAAGAGCTGGACTGAAGCTCCCTTCCTGTAGCAACTTACTTTATTGGAAACTTCAGGTACCCACAAAAGTAGGCAGAAAAGTCATCAAATCATCAAAATACCTAGAAGCATCAGAGAGGGACAGACATAGTTCCTGACTCAGCATGAGAGGACTTCCACTTCTACAGGCTAAGGTAATAGTTTTTCTCCACAACCAGATTATATATTTAGTCCTGTAGAGGGAAGCATGATGGATTGATGAGAGTCCAAGACTCATAAGGTGACTCACAAAAGTGTTGTTACAGTTTTATAATGTTTTCATTTTACTTACTCTGAAAATAATGAAGAATTTTCACATAAACACAACAGTATTAAAGCACTGTTTTAAATGAGTGCCAAATACTCAGGAAGAATCCGATTCACACATGTCCTTTACCAGTTCATTCTGCTCTTACATACGAATGCGTTATGATTCTGTCTGTTACCACACAATCTTAAATTGTTTTTCAAAAGAACCCTCTGCCCCATTTACTATACAAGTCTAACTTAGATACCTAAATTGCACCTTTCCATTCAAGGCCTTTGTGAAAACTTTCTGTAGAATGTTGTATGTTGCAAGGACAGTACCACACCTGACTGCAATTGCTTGTTTTAAATACCCATTTGCCATATTTCAGCCATCCAGAACGTTGAAGCATTCTGTTCCTTTTACTTCGAGTTGACAAACACAGAATATGCAGTTCACGCAAGACACAGACAGAACGTAGAGGCTTTTGGGTGTGAGGGGATGCTATTATGACTGATTTGTTGGGAAGTTTTAAGACATCCATTCTTTACACTGCAGTGCCATTAGTTCTCTTCAGTCAGCACAACTTGGCATTACCCCAATAAAGCAGCAGTCCTGTCCTCCCTCAGCTGCTCATTCCCATCCTTGTGTCACTCCCTCTCTTATGCACCAAAAGCATTCATGTAGACACGTGGCAAGGAACTACAAACAGGATTAATTACTTTTAACGTGGATTAGTTCCCCGGTTCAGTTCACTGTGTAGTCTTGTGAATGCTTGTGTCAGCACAAAGGGGGATAGTGCCAGGGGAGGAATGAGCAGACAGTGCTGGGAAGGACCACTCCTTTCAGTGGAAGTGCCACAAAGCGTTCAGGGAACTGGAATAGTTGAGTAGAGGTGTTCAGATTAGAAAGGATATGTCCAAAGGTCAAAAAAAAAAAATTCCTTTTTTGTGACTACATAAAAATTAATCTTAGTTCTCAGCATCAGAAAATTATCATGCTCTGACCTCAGAACTCAAAATTTTAACCAAGACTTGCACTGTAATTGTACCTCCCAGCCAACAAAAGCTGCTGTTGCACCACACATTGTAGTTCTGCTGCTGCTATTGTCAGCAAAAAAGAGAGGTAGGAAAAAAACAAGCTAAAACCCAGCAAAATATGAAGGAGCAATGAGGAAGGCTGGGAAAAAGAAATAGAAGATATCAGAGACAAATACAAGAGTTCAGCATTCCAAAATTAAAAAAAGAAAAAAAAAAAGAAAAAAGAAAAAAAGAAAAAAAGGAAGGAGGTATAGAAAAGTTACTGATATCACTATATCACTTGACTTTAAAAGCCGTTGAAGTCTTGGCCTCCAATATGCATCTCAGCAAAAACATTTCCTCTAAATAGCTACAGTACACAGAGGACAACGTTTTAAGTCAGAAATATTTATAAAATTACTATCACAGAAGAGAACTGTAGTGGGATATGAAGACTGAGAAAAATCACCTGCAACTGTAATCTAAGGCAATGAAAAGGAGAAAAGGGCTCTCCATTCCGCAAGAATTTAGGAAACTGTTACATTGTACTGATTAACTAAGGACTCAAATTCTACGTGGATACCAAACACACTGAGAAAAAGCCTAACACTGAAGAAACTGGAAACAAGTTACTTACTTGGACACAGACAATAAACAAACACCGAACGCCACAAAATACTAAAGGAAAACTGGTGACAAGCCAGAAAAATTTAGAGATGGCTAAGGCACGCCTTTCTGTAATTCCTCCTAGCTTTTATCCTCTGAAAATCCAAAGCAAACAAGAAGCCCAATGACAAGTTTACTGCAGGCTGAAGTTGTGATGTCCTAGCGTGGAGCTGTAGAGAAACTTCTTATTCAGAGGAAAGAGGGAAATTTTAATATCAGGAGAAAGGTGCTGGTGAAGTAAGTCTACGTCATTTCCTCTGTTGATCTTAACGATTACATGGAAACTAAAAACCATCACTGGCAACAATGGTTTGAAAATAAAAAGACTTGGAAGACAGTTATTCAAATTAGACAATGGGAACTAATAATATTTTTAAAAAGCCTGTCCATCTTAGGTGATACTACTGATCATAGTATCATGATATCAGTGCATAGTATCATGATATCATGATATCAGCGCCTTTCTGATCATTCATTTAGGAACATAACCATATGATGAGAAAACAAAACAAAGAAAAAAAGAAACCTTTGTGTTGCTCAGGAAAGCAAGACAATATTCCTGATGGACAAAACTATCCATGCAAGGTGATCTGACTGCTGACCGTTTTAGCTACATACATAAACACCGGACCATCAGTCACTTTCTTGATGTTTTCAGTGGAATTTTCTACATAACACTTCATAGGATAAGAGTTGCAAAGAACATTTTACCGATTTGTTTTCCTCAGTAAAAATCACAGTCAGAAGACGGAAGAGACCTTAATCCCTTTCCTCTTTCATAGCACCCATCTGTCTGGTTCTAAAACTTAGAGAACATATCAGACAAGTTGACTTACGAAGTCAGAAGACTACAACGGATATAAACCAAATGTTTCCCCAGGAATCGTACAAAACTTCACAGACTTTATTAAAAAAAAAAAAAGCAGTACCTTACTGTAATGCACAAAAGATTAAATAACCAAGTAGTGTCCTACTACACTGCAGTTCCATCTGTTATTACAGACTTATCTTTTGAAACATGCGTGTATACCAAACAGTCTGGCTGAGAATACAACATTCAGAAAACAACAACTGAAAGTTGTGAGCTCATAAAAGCACTTTGAAAATAGCTAACAAGTGCCAGAATGAAGATTAAATTTAGATAATTAAATAATATTAAAAGTTATGCAGAAAAATAAGTATGTGATCGTGTAACTCCCACCTCCTTCATTGAAGGAAGGCTGACAAGGCTTACAGGGCTAAAATACTGAATGAGGATAAAACAAAATATTCAATATGCTTGATGTATCGCATAACTTGTGGGCATTGCTCTAAATAAATTGTAAAGTTACACTAATGGAACCCAGCAGTGACCTGATGACACCGTAACCTCCATTTTACTGTCCAGAATTGAAGGGATAAAGAAGATTAAGCGCAAAATTCACAATTCAAAATTGTGATTTCCAGATCTTGTTTTGTTAACAGCTACATTAGCTCTTTATTAATCATACAGATTTACATCCCAATAATCATCGACTTCAATGGTAAAACTTTGTAACTTGCAATTAAGCTAATATGAATACATGCCAAATAAAGCACATACCAAGCAGTGGCCACATGCAGCGACATGTTAGTGACGTTGGACAGGTCAGTCAAACAATTTTGAACTAGCAGCAAAAACAGTTGCTGTTCATTTAGAACAACATCCCAGTGCTTTAGCCACCCCCATTCACACAAAATCATCATCTTTTAAATTT
>NW_009610782.1:0-215 GCF_000690535.1 Cariama cristata
TGGGCTGGGCTGGGCTGGGCTGGGCTGGGGGGCTGGGCCCCCTGCTCAGCCCTGCACCCCGTCCTCGCAGCTGCGCCCCACCTCCATCGAGAAGGAGATCTTCCCGGCCATGGCGCAGGAGGGGCAGCTCTACGCCATGGAGCTGCAGGGTAAGGCCGTGCACATGGTGCAGGCAGCATTGGGGGTGTCTTGCCTGCGCTGCCCCCCCTGTGCTG
>NW_009610782.1:284-924 GCF_000690535.1 Cariama cristata
ACCTGCAGGCGCTGCGGGCTCAGCACCCCGAGAAGCTGCACTCGGGGCCGGGTGTTGTAGGGAACGTGCTGGTGGTAAGTGCCAGCCCCCAACACGCTGGCCATGGACACGCATCAAGGACTGCTGTGCTTGCTGCTGTCCTCGAGCTGTGCCCTCCTGTCCCCATGCTGGCCAAGTGGCACGGGCTACGCCGAGAGCTCTGGCTGCCCTCCCAGCCCCGGCACAGCCCCTCTTTCTTTCAGGACCCCAGTGCCAAGATTGGGGCAAACTGTGTCATCGGCCCCAACGTGACAATCGGGGCCGGCGTGGTGGTGGAGGATGGGGTGCGCATCAAACGCTGCACCGTGCTGAAGGGGGCCCGCATCCGCTCCCACTCCTGGCTGGAGTCCTGCATCGTGGGCTGGAGCTGCTCTGTGGGGCAGTGGGTGAGGACGTGGGTGCCCTCGTGGGGGATTGGGGCAAAGCTCTTGCCAGCCCACCTCCTCAGGCTGTGGCTGAAGGGATGGAGGGATGTGCCGGTGCCTGTGGGCAGGAGCAGGAGCGTGGCACTGAGCCCTGGGCCAGGACAGGCGTGATGGTGCCTCTCTGGGGCAGGTGCGCATGGAGAACGTGACAGTGCTGGGCGAGGATGTCATCGTCA
>NW_009610782.1:989-1202 GCF_000690535.1 Cariama cristata
TCATCAGTTAGCAGCCCCTGGTGGGCCCTGCACTCCCAGCTCTGCTTGGATTAAATATTTATATTTCCATCTACCACTGCGCATCATCTGAGCATGGCCCGAGCACTGGGTCGCTCACCAGGGCTGGCCTGGCTTCCCCTCCCCATGTCTCAGGGCACCACATAAGGAAGAATAATTTAATGCTGCATTTCATGAAGTCAGCCACCAGCCAGG
>NW_009610783.1:0-14514 GCF_000690535.1 Cariama cristata
CCAGCTCCGAAAGCAAAAGGAGAGTTCAGGAGTTTCACACAGCATCCAGTTTCAGGCAAATGTTTTCTGTAAAGCTAATTGAAAATATTCCTCCGCACTGTTCCCACTCGCACGAGACTGTTGGGGAGGTCAGGGCTGCGGTGACATCCCTGCGCATCCCCGGGACGGGGCTCGGGCAGTCGCTGGCCGGCACGCGGTGCTGAGGAGGGTACTGAGTGGTTACAGCAGGGGCCAGGAGGTGTTGTCAGATCCTCATAAACTCTCAGAGCTTTATGGCAACTGCTCAACCCCGGAGAATAGCCGTCCCAAAGAATTTATGATGCAAATGTTCGTCCCAGACTTTTCAGAGGCGAGTGTGAAATGGCTTAAATCATCACGATTTGCATAGCAGGAGCTGCCTGGGATGCGTGGCTTCCTCTGGAAACGTTTTTGGTAAAGCCTCTCTCGCTCATCTCTCTAATCTCCGATGCCCACCTTGCTCAGCAAGGCCCTGAGACTGCCCGGGGTGGGAGCCGTCCCAGGGGATCCGCATCGGACCTGACGCGGGGAGGCAATGGCTGATGTCCGCACATCCCCGAGGGACCCTGGCCCATTGGGATGGGCTGGATCTGTCGGCAGGGTGCCGACGGGACACCCTGCCCGGGTGCAACCCCATCACCTGCCTTTCTTGATGCCGCGTTCTGGTGTACGGCCGAGGGCTGCGGCAGGAGCGAGGCTCCATGCGAAGGCTCAGGTTTAGGAGCTGGGCATTGACTTTTGGTGAATTACCTTCATATTCTTAGTTCTCCGCTCACTCGTGAGTGTCACAACAAGAGAGCCTGGAAAGACGCCCAAACACACCAGAAAGGAATCTAATTTCTTTTCGAGGGAGTTGTTGCAGAAAAACATTTGAGTTATTTGCTAAGCTCTAATAATGATACTTTGCATTTGCATTGCAGTTTCCACCTAAGGGCATCTTGGCACAGCCGGTAATTAAACCTCCAAGTCCTTGTGAGGGAGACAAAGCCCTTTTCTAACATTTGACAGACAGCTAAACTTTGGGCCAGGGTCAGATTAAGTGGCTTGCTCGGAGATGTACATTGAGTGTGCGGCAAATCCAATCTCAAACAAGAGCCTCGCTCAGCCCAAAGAGACATTTGGGATTCTGGTCCCTCCGCTCTGCTCCAGTTGGCTTTTTGTAAGCCTCTGTCGTTTGATGGCAGCTCGGAGACATCCCTTCTTGGTATTAAATGCAGGAAGGTCTTTTGTCGGACTTAGGCAACAAGGAGAGCTAATTGCAAATTCAATTTTGGTTTAGAAAATGCAGCTCAGTCTACATTACCTTAGCAGCCAAAGAGTTATCTCTTAGGACTTTGCACCAGCGCTATATTCATTTCAGGTCTGTTTTCTTTAGAGCTTTATGGTCAGTAATTAATGGTATAATTACACACGGACAAAATGACGGCTCCTGTCACGGCAAAGCTCGAGGGCAGGGCACTGAGTGTCACTCATTGTTTGTTCCCGTTTCTTTATTTTGGAGGGTGAAAGCAGGCGGCTTTGGGGTTTGCTCAGAGCTGGCTGCCCAGCTCCCGGTGGGGGAAGCCTTGTGTGGTGCTTGGGTCGGAAGGCACCAGCACCCCGCAGAAACCCACATGTCCCTTTGCTCTCCTGGGAAGTCTCCTGTCATATCTTATTGCCCATCCCGCTCACTGGCTACCTTCATCCGCTGAGCAAATCCTGAAGATGATGACCCGGTGGGAATCCTGCACGGTTAGCCACCCATCGATGGGGCAGAGCTGAGCCCCGCAGGGCTGTTTGGGCTGAGGGAGTTTTCTCTGGGCTGTTTTGGGGGGGTTCCAAATTATCTCCCCTCCATGCGGCATCTTGGCTGATCAAGAGTGGATCTGGCAGGTGGGGTTTGAGTGTGCTCCGGGGGGTTACAGCATGCAGGTACAGGCAATCGGGGGCATGCAATGGGCTCCTGGGGTTCTTTTTCCCATAAGGAGCCGCACTTGGTGGTACAGCTTCATGGGGTAGTGGTGCTGCAGGCAGGATGAGGTCTTGGACCTGCTCTCTGGTCTCCTTCAACCTCCCCAGCAGGCAGCGGGGACATCCATGGTAAGGACAGGTCTCCCCACCCTGGACTATCAGAGGACAGGCAGACCCCAGGGACATCTGGTAGAATTATTTGAGGGTTTATCACTTACACTTGCTGCCCTAGGGACAGGAACTTACGCTCTCAGGGGTTTTCACTGCTTCCAGGTCACGCGGCCCCCATCTCTGCCCTGCCCGGAGCTCAGCCAGCGCAGCAGCCGGAGCCCACTGAGCCCTGAGAGCCATCATCAGGACACGGTCAGGCTGGAGGGACACGGTCGCCCGTGGATCAGACCTTGGCTGCTCTTCCATCCCCATCTACTGGCCAGCCTGGAAAGGAGCTTTCTGGGGAGATTTTGTGCGGCTGCACAGTTTGCGGACTGGACAGGCACGTTGGGCACAGACTTGTCGCACCGACCCTGTGATCCTTGTGCCGTCTCCACTTGGCCATGATCAGGAAGGTTGGCCCAAGAACCAATCTGGCTGTAAGGACAAAGCGATTCCTACTGGGATCAATCGAAGTTTGATCTCTGATTTTGGGGGGAGACCTCTGCAAGACCCTACGGAGTCAGACTGCAGAGAAGGAAGCTGCTTTGTGCTCAGCTTAGGTTGGTGTTGGGTCTCTAACAACGCGTTGGAGTTTGTCTTCCTCCTTCCCGTGGTGCGTCTTAAGAGGAGAAAATAATGCTGGAGGGCTGGGAGCGAGATGGCATCCTCTGGGATGCGGGATTGCAAACTGCACATCCTCAGGTGAATTCTCAGCTTTCTGCTTTCTCAGTGTATTTTTCTGAAAACCAGGAGCAGCAAAACCTTCACACCTCACTGAGAGGCTGCTGGGCTCATGTGGTGTTCCCTGGTAAAGTTAGTTCACTCTTGTTTTCTTGCCCCTGTGTGAAGGGAGCAGAAAATCCCAGCGAGCTGGGACAGTGGCTGGATGCAGGGCAAGGGCAGGCAGGTCCTGATGGATTTTCTGCACTGGTTTTGGACTGCTTCTGGTCTCTTGGTTTGCCCTGGCTGGAATCAAAGCCACGCAAGGTGATGGCAGCAATGTTGTGAGGGGGCTTTACTGATGGAGCTTGTTCCCATAGGTGGGAATGGGACAGCGATGCTGTGGGCACTGGGCGTGCTGCTGCCAGACTGGAAACGTGATGGTGGATGGTCTCTCCTCTGCAGGCAGTGGGTAGAGAGGGTGAGTCAGGGTGACGAAGGCAGGGCAGTGGCCGTGCCGGCTGAAATCAGCTCGGAGATGTCTCTGGGAATTGCAGCCATCAGGTTTTGCAGGTTCCCGGCCGCGGCGGCTGAACCCCAGCCCTCCCTTGGAGGACTTGGTTCCCCGGAGCACAGCACTGACCTCTGGTTTTAACTGATTTTTCAATTTGGTTGATCTCTCCATCTCAGCACTTGGGGAGAGAAAACTTGAAGAGGGGGCAAGCCCTATGCAGATAGGAGGCTTGTCCCATGCCCAAAGCAATAAAGCACCAGAACAGAAAAAAACCAAATGAGAAGACAATAAGGCCTCAGAAAGCCCAGCCCAGCAGGAAGGTTCACTCTGCCTTCTAGGCAGCTTTAAAGTCACATTGTCTGATCATCCTGCAGCATGAACAAATTAGCCTGTGATTTAAATGGAGGGGGGGTAATCAGCAGCCATCAGACCTGGGTGCTGCTGACCCCCTCTCCTCCCTGGCGAGGCAGGTTCTCATATCTTCATGCCCAAGCAGACCCTGTGTTTTCTTGTTCCTTGTGATGCTGACAAAGCTGCCGGTAGCACAAGTCTACATTGCTACCCAGGGAGCTTGCGTCTCTGGGCATGAATGTTGGGAGGAGGTTGTGCCAGGAAGATCATTTCCCTGGTCGCCCACAGAAGGGGTGGTGGTGGTCCCTGCTCTGCGTCGCAGGGTGGCTCCTGCTGGCACCGGGACGTGGCGCCGGGGGAGGCAAAGCGAGGGTGGGTACCCCTTGTTCCCCCAGGGTATCACTGAAGAGGGGAAGGAGTATGCTCAAGGGAAGGCATTTCATCTCCTGCTTGCTCTCGATGACATGGTAATTTTTGCTGTGAATTTTTTTATAAAATAGGAAAGGAAATGTCATTGATGTCCTCAAAAATATTCTGGCATTCAAGTGTAACATTCAGAAAGCCCCCTGCAGTTCTTTTATTAATTTCTGCTTTAGATCAGATGTTCATCCTGTGTTTGGGATAGTGGGAGAAATCATGGATTGGACAGGAATGGGTTTCCCTGCATCCTGGGAGCTGGACGTGCCTGTCCAGCAGCCTCAGCCACCGGGGACGGAGGACTCACTGGCACCTCTGAGCTCTGCTCAGCCCTTTCACCTGGAGTTTTCCTTTCAGATGCAATTTCTGCCTTTTGCAGACACAGATCTGAAAGGAAGAGAAATCCTGGCAGCTCTGAGGAAAGAGAATCAACAGGTTGCTCCAGTCGGTGCTGAACAGCAGATGCTCTTCATAACTTTGAGATCAAAATGCTACTGACTGCATTTCCAGTGAGGTCACCTTATCCCTGTGCTGATTAACAGGAATCGAGAGCTGCGGTGAGAGGAGCCATCCCAAACCCCAAACCAGCTGTAGCCATCCCCGTGCTTGGAGACTGAGCCACAGCCCAGGCTGGTTTGTTCAGAGACACATCTCTGCTTTTGCAAACCCTAATGATTGCACAGCTAAAGCAGAGCCCCTCTGATCTCAGCTCCAAATTCAGCTTTTCATGTTTAACAGAAAAAAGGAAAGTTCTCCTAAAGACGCAGCCAAAAGCAGTGGTGATGCAGGACTTGGGGACGGGTTGTGGGATTACGGATACTGGCTGCAAAGTCTTCATGGATTATCCTGAAAGGATGATACGTAGTTGCAGATGGGTTACTAAGTGACTACTTCATACATCTGCTGCTACCAGAAAAAGCAATCAGAAAGTAAGTTGTACTGGCAGCTAAAAGCAGAATATCTACTAAATCTCAGGCGGGCAATTGAGCCTGGATTTTGTTCCAGTTGGTGTTAGCGATGGCTCAAGCATCACACACGCTCCTGAACCTGGAAATACACTGAACCATCAAATAGGGTGAAAAGTGGAATGCAAACTCAGCAACAGCTGGAGGTACGTGCTGCAACCCCCTCTGCTTAGGGGAGGATTAGGAACATGTCCGAAATTTGGTATGTTCTTGAGTGCTTTACTGAGACCGGGTGGATTCTGACCCCCAGCACCCCTTACAGGATTTTGTGTTAGCTTGAATCTTGCGGAGAATATATTTATGCTGTAGTCATGGTAGCTGACATAATGTGTACATAGGACACGTATATGTCTCTCATTTGGGCACAAGATGGGACTTGGAGAGGGCTGTCCTCGGTAGCTGATGTGTGCAACAGACCCCAGTGCTCCCCAGCTGCGAAGGCGGTGGCAGACTGGAAGGACTGGACCGCTGAGAGACCATCACTAAGTGCAAACTCGTTTGGATCCAGTTACTTCAGTGCAACAAGTTATATTGTGCGGGAAGTTTGGGTACTGTTCCTCTTGCCATCTGCTGGCAATTAAAATTCTGGCCACTCGTTTTATTCCAAGGAAACAAAAATGTCCTTTCGTAGCACCAGTGGGAGACTGGATGATGCTGGAGCCTCGAAACCACCTTATCACCCAAACCCCAACACCAGGGTTGTGGGCTGAGGACAGCTCTGTGCAGCAGGGCAGTGTTTATCTCTCTTGTACGATTTTGTATGTGTGCAAAAAAAGTGCTCAAGTTCCAAAACCCTCACTTTCCACGTCCATCTGGAAGGCATTTTTTCCTCTGACAAGTTTAGCAAGAGGTTACCAACGACCAGCAAGATCTGTTTTGGTGAGCAGTGCTGGGAGCTGGAAGATCGCTTTTGGGGTTATTTTAGTAGGTTTGAACTGAGGGTGGAAATCCTGCCTTTGCCCCAGCAAAAAAGAAACAGGAGAAAGGGAGGTGAAGATGGGTGAGGAGCAGGGTGATGCTTGGCTTGTCTGAACAGGAGGGGTCCTTTTTGAGCACTTGAGCTGTCCCACCGGCAGCCGCAGCCCCCGTGGTGCGATGCAGGGCCATCTGCTCAGGCAGGGCGGTGGCACTGAGCCTGTGGCACCGGTCAGGGTCTGAGGTCCTGCAGGAAGGTGCAGGGCGATTTCCCAAGGACAGCCTTTCTCCTGTGCATGAACCCGGCAGCTCGGCAATCGCCAGCCTCGAGGTGCGAGGACAAGTGTCTCGGGCACTTTGCATTGGAGATGGGCAGTGAGAACTTGGCGGAGTCTGGTGACGGTGCTGGGCTCCAGCTGTGATTCCTCCAAGCTCCTTGGGCTTTACAACGAGCTCCCACAGCGCACTGCATTCCTGTTTCTGCCTTCCCCTCCTGGCTTTTGATGGCCTTCTAGCATGCAACTCCCTCGTGCTGCTGGAAAATCTTTTTCCTGACAAAGCTTTCCAATTTTTTGCTCCTTTGAGGGTTGGTTGTTGTATTCTGCTCACGTTCTTTATGCAAATGCTCCATCATCTACAGTCTGCTCTTCTTCAAGGGCATTATTTCTTCCATTTCCAAGATTGTGCTGCTCTCAACTGGTGGCCAAAGAGCCCAACTCTTCAGTGCTGGCCTTCAGAGCACCTCCTATCTAGCATCAATGTGGAAAGCCGCAAGCATTGCTCTGCTATCGCAGCATGGGCATTTTTATGAACTCCCTCAGATTGGCTTGAAGCAGGTTCTGAAGGCTTAATAAAAGGTGTCACCTAATATGACTTCCAAGCGTTTTCACTGCTATTTAGGCTCTGGGAGAAATCAGCTTAATCGGAGCCATCTGTAGAGATCTGCGATGCAGGACTTGGATGGCAGAGAAACTGGTGGCTGCTGAGTTAATCCCAAAGAAACTTGGCTGTGGCTGTATTTTTACAAACCCTATATATATATGTGTGTGTATATGTATGGCACTAGTGGAAGTGCCTGAATTAGTCTGTGGAAAGGGATAAATGATCCTCCAGAGGCCTTAGGAAGGTGCTCCCACCTGCTGACTGGGGAGACCCTCAGGGTCACAGAGAGAGGGACCTGGACCACGGGGGACTGTTGCCGTAGCAGGCCAGTAGCCCAATAACTTCTCTGTCCCACTCTGATCATTCACCTCACTGGTGACAGACCTGTGCCAAGAGCTTTTGGAAATGCCTTTCCCCTTCCCAGGAGCGTGCCCATCTCTCCCCCAGGGTTGCTGCCCAAAGTGTGTCCAGCACATTTCCCTGCCAGCCTGATATCCCAGCAGGTCGGGGAGCCCGGTAAACAAAACAGGGGGTGCGTGCGTGTTTGTGTGTGCTCCAGCAGTCGGGGGGCATCACCACCGTGAGACTGGTGAATCTCAAGGTACAAGCGTGGCTCGCTCTCCCTTGATCTCTTCTAAATGCACACTGACTCTCTGCCAGTTTTGTAAAGGAGTCTATCTTTACAATTATCCGTGATCCCCGGTGGTATGAGACATTTAATCAGTGTCTCCTGATTTCTTGTCAGATTAATTACCATCAGCGTGTATATTTTCTGCTCTTTGCAGTGGAATCTGGTCATGGGAAAGTGAAGAAACAGCTCTGCTTATTTCAGTGGACCTTGCAGGAGGAGGGAGGGCACCGAGGGTCTCGTGGCTCTCTGGTGGGGTGTCCACGTGCAGCATCGGTTCTGCAGGTCTCTGCAAGCTCAACCTGCAGCCTCGGGCTGACCTGGTTTTGCAGGCAACATCAGTGGGAACATTACTTGCTTGCAAACATATATTCTGCTCTGTAGGACTCCTTCCCCTGCCTGTGAGAGAAGCCAGAGCAGTGGAGCAAACCCTTCCCGGTCAGCGTGGGTGAGCCCTTGCACATCGCTCTGTCTCGGCTAGAAGGGACGTGGGGGAAGAGAGGGGAAAGAGAATGGGAAAAAGGGTTTGGGCTCCTGGGGAATGGCACGAGGTTCTTCCCCTTCCATCTGTGGGCAGCAATAATTTTGGCAGCTGCTCCGCTGAGAGCGTGGGCTGCTTTCGTGTGTGTGTCCCCCCTCCTGGTTTCTCAGGCTGCGGCCTGGCTCTGAAAACGAGCTGAGGCGTGGAAACCTAATCCTGCACGGGGGTGGTGTGCCTGTCCCCGAATGCTTTCGGGATGGCAGCCACCCAGTTTTCTCCTCTGCAAGTCCAACGTGTGATGCTCAGCAGCGTGTCCCCCATCCTGTGCTGGGGCCAAGTGGGGGATGCTGTGTGAGTGCTGCTCCGCACGTGGTACCCATTAGGGATCCTGGGTGTACAAACGAGTGGGCAAAACAGGGAAAAGCTGAGGCTGCGGAGAGCAGCGGGCAGGGCTGCCAAGCCTCGCTTCTCCCAGCTGTCCCCGATTAGGAACCTGACATGCTCCGACCAAACGGTAGCAGAGGTTCATTTCCACGGCTGTCATTGGGCTGAGGTCCCCTCCTGTGTCCCGGCAAGGGGCACTTTCTCTGCTGTGTTTTACGAGGGTGGTGTGACGATGTGCTGTTCTGCTCCTGGGTTTCACCACCTCCTCCTCCTGGCTGCCTGCAGCCAGCGGGATGCGATGCCTCCAGCCAGCAGCATCGCTCAGGCAAGAAAACCCGCTCATGGACTCGTGCTTGGAGCATCCACCTGCTACAGGTTCAGGAGGATATGTTGGGGAGAATAAACTGCAGGTCCTAGAAGACAAACCTAAATTCACTTTTCTTAAAAGATAGTGTCTCCCTTGAACAAATCCCTGAGGATACTGGGGGGAACAGCTAGCTCTGCATTGAGCGCGGGAAATGCCTGGCTGGGAAGCGTGGCAGGTAGCTGCTCCTGAGTTCAGCAGTGCTGGATGGCCAACGTGGTTGGAGTCTCCGTGGTTTTGTTCTTTTCCAAAAAATAGATAAAATCTGAGATTTTTTTCCCAGAAATTTCCCTATCTCTTCCCCTCTTCCTGACTGAGGCTGCAGAGCAGAAACGCGTTTGGAGCCCCTTGGGTTTTTCCCGTGGAGCACTTGGCTTGTTAAAATATTTGACATCAGGGTTCTTTATTACCTGCAATAAAATGCCTCTGCTAATCTTTAACATGCAGCGTGTCAGAGAAAAAGGATTGCATTAAAAACCTGTTTATGGGAGTGTTACTAAAACTTGTAAAAAGGAGTAAAAGTGAATGATGACTGAAAACCCCCGTCACTTCTGTGACAGCAAAGGCACTGCCCAGCCAGACGGTGCCTGACACAACTGCGCGGAGCCGTTCGGTCCAGACCTGAACCCAAGGCTCAGTGCAGGGATGGACTAGCACCTCACTCTCTCCCCGCCTTTGATTTGCAGTGATTTCCAAGCCTGCTGCTTTTCCCCCTTCTGGTCTTAATTCAAAACTTCTCCTTCAGCAAGCCAGCCTGGAAACACGTCTGGGTGGCACAGCTCTGCCTGCCTGGGGGCACAGCCAGCGCCATGGCACTGCCCCCTCCACCTGGCACTTGGGTTCAGCGTTTTACGACAGCTTTCCTTCTTTTACGCAGTTTGGACAGTGTTTGAATATTGCAAAACTAGGCCTTCTTGCAGCATTTTGGGGTTTATAAGGCTGCCATTTACTGTGGTATATTAATGCCTCGTGGTTCTCAATATTTTCATCTGTTCTCCCCATTGCATGAGTGGGGAGTGGAGTGAAGTGGTTGTGGTCCCAGGGCGAGATGGCAGTGCCATACCTGCTGCTTCAATAACCTAACAAAAACCTTTCAGCCCTTTAGAAGTATAATTTCGTCTCAGCTCCTGTTCAAGACAAAGTCTGGGAGTGTCTGAGCTGTAATCGCACGGACATGCCTGTTCCCAGAGCTCAGCTATTGGATTTCAGACAACGGAGAGGAACAGCATCAGGTGTTGAATTTTTTTCTGCTGCTTCTACTCCACAGTCTATTTTTAATATCATTTTTATTGCATTGAAGATAAACAGCAAGTGGATGAGTTCCCATGGGAATCAGGGTGCATCCACCGCTCCCGTCAGTTTAGCTGAAAGGAAAGCACAGTCACGTGAGAGTCTCCAGCCCTTTTGGGGCGGGAGTGCTAAGATTTCCCCTCTTTTTATGATTTCATTATATTTACCAAAGCTGGTTCACATTAAGCCGTGAAGCAACTACTGCATTGCCCCGTGGTGGGGGAAGGAAGGGGAAAGGGCTGTTTCTCCGTGTCTGGCGTTGGGCTCTGATCCTCACCCCCCTGCCAGGGCAGGAGGGGAGGCACAACTGGTGTCACCCCAACTGCTGCTGGCAGCAGCTCTGAGCAGGGCTGGGGGTGGAAGGGGCTGCAGGACCCTCTCTTGACCATCCCTGCATGATCCTAGAGTGAGACCAACCTGTCCTTGCTGTCCACAGCTTGTTCATAGCTGCTTTGATCTCAAAGAGGGTGTTTGAGTTGGTCTAAAATGACGTATTTATGTAGTATTGCCCTGACTTAGGCTTGAGAGATTTATCATGGCTCTACGTCCCACCAGCCCTGGAGAAATATCTTCTGTGCATTGGGTGGGCTGGCTACCCCCATCTGGGAGGGAAATATCAACTGCCTTGGATGCTGAGAGCATCCCTGGACAGGACCTTGGTCTGCCTCGTTGGTCTGGGCGTGACTTGGGCACCGTTACAGTCTGGTCATGAAGCCGACAGATCAACTGACCTGCGACCGTGCTGGCCTGCCTCAATGTGTGGTTGATGCTGGAAGGTCCTACGTGAATACGCCCTGTGGAAGTGGTTTCTGAAGGACAGATGCCGTCGAGTGCTGGGACAGCGTGTGCTCGGACAGGGAGGCTGAGCATGAGGCCAACGATAGGATGTCTGTGACCCACAGGAAATCTCCATTCATGTGTGGTGGTGATGGATTTGATGACAGACCCAGAAAACAGCAGTGTAAGGAGTGGGAAGGAGATGTCGGAAAGAGCTGGCGGATGCAGAAGGCATGGGAGAGCAGGAGCATCTTCTGCAACTGCAGTCAGAAAAGCATCTGGAGGTGGGACTGGGCCCATCTGGGGAGATGGGTGATGGCAGATGGAGCCAGAGGGGACCTTTGCATGTGTCCACTTCATGCTACATCTGCCCCTGGGGATTACAGTGTTAGATCTGGAAGAATTTCTTGCTTTTCTGCTGGAAGCTGAGACCTCAGAGCAAGGACCCTGCCAGAAGAGGCCTGGAGAGAAAAATTCTTTTTCTGTGGTTGCGTTTTTGAGAAGCCAAAAGTCAGAGTGAGGTTCTTCAAAGGCAGTGCTGCCAGCCCTGCTCCGCAGATGGGCTGCCTCACACCCCCTCCCATGCATCTCCCTCTCGTGAGTGCAAACCAGGCCCATGCTGCTCAGATCTGAACTGCTTCATGTAAATCATATGCGAAGCAGCTGGAGGGAATCAGTAGGTGAGGGACTGGAAGTGGGGCTGGGATCGATCTCAGCGAGGGTGTGGATAAGGCGTTTAGTGGAGCCAGTGGAGGCTGAGGCTTTGGTTTGGGGAGCCTGTGGCCCAGCAGGGTGCTGGGAGAGGGGGGGTCACTCATCCCTTGTGTCCTTGGTGGGAGTGGCACAGCTCCTGATCTCCACGGGATCAGTGGTTCATCACGGGGGCATCTTTTATCAGGATACCATCACCAGAAGCATGGGGTTGGCCTGGATGCTGTGCTGACTCCATGCTCATGGGGATGCTCAGACCTGTGCCTTCTTCCAGGTCCTGACTTGGCCAATGTGTCACCCTTCCATGTGACCCAGGGATCACAGAAGAACCGCGTCCCCTCCCAGGGCACTGCCCTGCTCCGTCCTGGTGCACCAGCTAATGCCTTGCGGATGAGCAGAGCCACGAACCTGCTCAACGGGAAATGCAGCCTCCTCTGTGCCATGGAAATCTGCTCCCCACCTCTTGGCCTGAGGCCAGGGCTGGGCCAGGGGGAAATTAATAGATGGTAACTGCTGACAGCGAGGAAGCAAGGAGGTGAGACACGGGCGGTCGTGGTGCTCTGGATGGCGACAGGCCTCTTGCAAGAGGAGTTTCCAAACTTCTGCCTAAGTGCAGCACGGCACCTTGCATGCCGGATGGAGCAGAGAGGAGGATCCTGGATTTGGGTTCCTCCTTGTCCCTCACCAGAACCAGAAGCTGGTGGTGGTGGGACCATACTCTCCATGTACATGCCAGGGACGAGCCCTGGGATCCCCATGCTGCCCTGACCCCGTCAATGCGATGGTGCTGGAGGCCATCCTGGTGCTGCAGACACTGAGGCTCCATGCTTCCCAAATATCACTGCCCTATGTAGGCTGAGTCACCGTCTCCTGGCTGTAAACCCAGCAGACGGTTTCTTCTCACACCCCGCAGCCTCACGGTCTTTGCTCGCTGCTACCTTGGCAGTCAGGAGATGCTTAATGGGCTCCGGTGACTCCCTGGGGTGTGCTGAGTCATGGAGGGGAGAGGACATATTTCCCCCTGCACATCCCAATGAAAATATGGAGTTTGCCTCCCGGGGCGGGGCAGAGCATCAGTGCTCCCAAACCTGTTCTGGCAGGGATTTATGGCACCCGCTGAGAGCTCCCGGACATGGAGCCACACCTGAACGTGCCAGCGGTTGTTCTCCTTTGGGGGCCTCTCGACATCTGCCGAGCGGACCAGGCGGCATGTAGGGCCCACGAGTCGAGTGGGAGGTGAATACCTCCTTTGACACCACGAACTAGACCGAAACTACGTCAACGGAGAGAGCCGGGGCGGCTTTTCCTGTTTTTCCTGTTGGAGGCTTTGAACTGTGTCCTGCAGGGTCAGTGCATGGGGAGACACCTCGGGCTGAGGTGGGGAGGGTCTGAAATCCTAGACCCTGGGAAAGGGGAGACCGATTGCCTGGGAGAGGTATAGGTGGGAGAGCCTGCACAGCCCATCTGTCTCCAGGGCATTAGCCAGGAGGGGGAATTTGGGGGCGAGTAGTGACCCATGTTTTCCAGAGTGATGGAGGTGGCTTGGGGTGAAGGAGGAGAGCAAATTTGTTGTTGGGGTGTTCTGTCTTTGAGAGGCTGCCTCTACTCTATGTGCAATGCCATTTTAGCTGGTTCAGCTGCTGTGGGTAAGAGTGTGGTCTAGAAGGAAAACTATGAATGCCCTAAAGCGTTGGGGATCTCAAAGCACTGGGGTAACTTGAAGGGGACCCTTCTCTTGGCTGCAACCCACCTCTGGGTTTAGGAACCCCACAAGGATGTTTCAGGATTTGCTGTAAGATGCTCTCTGCCCAGACCGGGCAGGTGGCCCAAAGCCAAGCGAGCGATCAATGTTCACAGCTGAATCTGCAGGGGCAGATTTTAGGGGCAGGGGGTTCCCCAGGGCTCAGCGATCCATTTTCCTGCTCTTGTACAAAGAGGCCAGCATAGACTTCAAACCTCTCAGCTCTCAGTCCTGTCCAAAAAGTGGGTAAAAGCTGCTGGGAGAGGGTAACACTCCAGCTCAGGAAGAGCAGGTAGAGCCTTGGGGCCACACATCCCACAGACTGAATCCCCTCCGCTGCAAGGGCTGCAGTCTGATTTTATTGCCGCAACTATAAAGATACAACAGCCGATAGCACGGGATCGTTTCTCCTGGTATACAGAAAGGTGTTTTATACTGGAGGTTGTTGTTCTGCTGGTGGAGCAAGGGGCAGGACGTACCTGCGGGCCACCTTGCGTAATCCCCATCTTCAAAGGGTGTCTGCAGGGGAGCCGTACTGGTCGGTTAAATCTGCCGTACTGGAGAAACTGGGCCCTGGGTCAGCAGCGTTTCCCTCCACCGCTGAAAATGTACGTGCAAAATAAATGCTGTTTTGCTGGTCTCTGATTTATCTCAGGGTTTTGCCGACAGAGACAAGTCAGCCCAGGGTTGCACCTGGCCCCATCCAGGACTCCTGGAGAGTCACCGGGTCTTCTTTGGGTGACTTTTCCCTGCCACTCTCTGCCCAGTCTGGTGATTGCTGCAGCAAATGGATTTATTGGTGTCAGGTTGTGAGCTTTAGTAGTCTGGTACAAATTGCTGCCAGGTTTAAGCCGGCGCACCAAACACCTCTCTGCGTTATTTTTATTCTTCTGCTGACATCTAGTGTGTGTGAACCTGTAACACAGTGCGCTGAGCTGGTTGGGAAATTTGGATACGGGGCTGTTTCTTGCCCTATTCATGGCCAAACAGGCACCAGCATCTTCTCCCAGTTCCTCTGAGGGAGCCTCAGTGCCCCAGGTGACCACCAGCAAGAGGAGAACCTGCAGGCTGGTGCTGACTGGTATTTTCAGGTAGAGCTGCTGAAAATTAATCCTAACCAGAGCAGGAGAATGAATTTGAAGTTGATTGTTATCAAAGCCTCTTGCTCAACGCACCCTGTTTTGATGGGTGGTGAATGTGCCAGTGGGAATAAGGAGCTGCTGCACTGTCATGGAGATGTGTCCTCCGCTCAAGGTCCATCTCTGGGATGGCAGCTCTGCGAGGAGGCTCAGTGCTGCGCGTCCGTGCCAGAC